>NW_007245660.1:124416-155001 GCF_000164805.1 Carlito syrichta | reverse complement strand
ACTAGGCACTCAAGTAAATTTTATATAAAATTTGAAGAGAAATCTGAAAATGTTTGGAGATTTGCATCCAGAAAAGACTTTATTATGCCTAGATTGTTTATAGAATTTCTTTTGTATATATGTTTTTTTCATAAACTTTACTCATACTATTTTTGGCATGCTTATGCCATTTTATTTTTGACTGTACCCCCTTTTTAAAAATTCTCAGATAACTATTTACTTTATTATAGGACAGAAATTTACCATATAAGATTTCCTTTTTAGATAAAAATATATTTTCTCTCTTTTGTTTTTTGTTTTTAACTAAAACCTATTTGTACACCAGCAATCTTTTTATATTTTTCCTTTGCATTTTGCTCTTCTTTCAATTTATTTATAGATCACCTTTTACAGTTATAATTTGAATTTACCTTTTAGTAACAGTTACATGAAACATGTAGCTTTTGGAACACCTTTAACTCCCACTGGAGAGTAGGTTTTAGGAGAAAGAAGTTCAGTATGAGCACAAGAGTTAAAAACTTAACCTCAGTATTAATTAAGAAATTAATTTGAACCCCAGTCACATTCATGTAGACCCAAGGATTCTTTGGGGTGATGGCAAACAGAGTGCTGGGCTGGGCCATTCCTCTTCCCCTTCAATTAATGACCACTATTACCAAGCTAGGTGTTTCCACCCCCACTTCAGGAGAGGCTGCACCATCTCTTTCAGTGGCTTTATACTCCGGATGTTGGACAAGATACTGGGGGCTTAGGCCATCAGGAACAATTGTGCTTTAAGTGCCCAGATTGACCACATTCATAGCAGCTGATGCCTTCCCCCTTAGCAGGTTTATCCTTATCAGGTCTCTTGGGTGACTGGAGCTTTCCTTTAGTGGCAACAGCCAATAGGTTTGTTTACCATTCCTCTGGCTGGTGCTCATTGTGGAGTTCTTCTCCACTTTGTTCCTTAATGTTACAGTTTTTAAGAACTTCAGAAGCTTTCTATAATTGGGAGTTTGGCATTCATTGTCCTGGGTCAAGCCTCTGGAGTTGGGCATTTAATATTCTATAGGATATAATTTTGTTTGCAAAGTAGTGAAATAAATTTTTAAAATGCCTCTTCATACAGAACTTTTGATCATTTTTTTTAGGTCTACAAAATGAATTTAATTGCCAGATAGTTTTGTTCCTTTCCAAATCTTATTATCTGCTAACTTGTAGTGAGCTCAAATTTGATCTTAATACTGCACTTATTATTATTATTATTTTAAAATCTTAAACCACATAATTTTAATTTGCTTTAATTATTTAAGATCTGTCCCATTGGGGTGCCTGAGGGTACATTTCATTACACATTTTCTTGGTCACATTTCTTGAAAACCCAGAATTTGTTTTGAACATTTGCAATTTATTCCTCAAAGAAGAATGCTAAAACAAACAAATAACTAAATAAAGCCATAAACAGCAATGCCAGGTATCCCTGGGACCCTCATGGCTTCTTCCAAGCTGAGTGTTCTCAGCCATCCTTGAAGCCTTCTTTTTTATTTATTATTATTATTATTATTTTGCTCCATGACTTTTCAATAATGCCGACAAAATGGCTTAGTACCAAACCTTTTCAGAATGAACAGACCACGTAGATGTAAAATGATCTGTTTCTACTTATTCCTAATTATGAACAGGAAAAATTGTCAAAAATTCTCATGAATTACTAAACAGTAGCCTTAGTTGTAAGACATGGACAATTAAATGAGAGTGATTAGGTCTCACTATATGCACCACAGAGTGTACCTAATATTTGACCCATCTCTTAGGTGAAGTACTGAACTTATAAGGTGACTTAATCATGTGGGAATGGCCAGTTCCCATGCCTTACTAAGTCCTGCAAAGCATTAAGCATTTAAAGTTTGACCAGACTTGTAAGATGTGTGCTAGTTAGGCATAGCCATAAAAGCAAGCAGTAGTGTTATTTAGCATTACAATATAAAGTAGGAACTCAGCATACATTACATGACTCTAAGAGATTTCCCAACAGTTTTACAGGGACAAGCATTTGATTAGGATCTTAGGCAAGGCCTAAACCTTTAGAAACAGATTTACTTTCAGCTATCCTGGCTTTTGGCATTTGAAAAATGAGAACAGTCTATTCAGTCCCTTAGTTGCCAGAGAAAGATTACAAAATTATTTTCTCTAAGGCTAGTATTAACTTGCACTGAGTTAGCAAAGGCTAAGGAGCATATAAGAGACATTTCTATGTTTCCTTACAGGTGGATTAGAATGAACTCCTTCAGAATTTATGAAGGAGAACACAGGCTAAGGAAGGGAGGGGGTGTGGTCCCGGGAAAGAATTCAAGAAAACTGGTAGCACTTCACATACACAGCAGGCAATTTTCCCACAATCTTAGCAACAAAAGGCATGAATTTTAACAGTGCCAACAGGTTGGGACAAACACCACACAAATAAAGGGAGGAAAACATAAAATGACATAAAGAAACATGCACCAATCAAGTTTTTAAAAGATGACATGTTTCATCAAACAAAGCACAATAACCCAACCAGCTCCTCAGCAGATTCAAAATGACAGACACACACAAACAAGAGAATGAGGGGCATGGGAAACATTGGCTTCGTCCCCCTCTGGCCATACTCCTCATGAAGATATCTCAAACACTTCTTAGCAATTGGCGGGTTGGTACACCTCCAACACAGACTAACTTTATGCAGAGCCCTCCTGCCATCCATCTCATTCACACACAATCACACAGCACATTCTTCAACCCCCCACCCTAATCCTAGGAGTCTAAGGGTTCATCTTCAGACAGTGTTGCCTTCCACTGCCTTCCAGCCCTTTCCTTCAGACAGGAGATTACTAGCGGACTCCGGGAGGTGATCAAGCTCCCCTTCTGCCATTCATTGCCAGGTCTATGCAAAGACCCTTATTCCTACCCTTTCCTTCGGGTGGTCTTTCTGTCCTTTATGTCAGGTGGTCATCCTCATGCCATTTCCTCACATCTTGGGTCCCTGTTGTGCTTTCATGGTCTGAGACTTAGTGCACTGGCAGAGGCCTCCCTCCTATGGATCAAAAGGTCCATTGTGCATCAGGTGAGAATACCATTCCCGTTGCCCTGGAGGTCATACCCCGATGACAAAGGAGGTGGAACACACCATCCCCAAACTCTCCTTTCCCGGCCAATGCACCAAAATAATGTAATGGGAAGACAGAGCGGTCGTAACACTGAGACTATTATAGGAAGTGGCAATTTATTTACACAAGTGGACTTGGTGGGCTAATGCTCCCAGGCCGAGCCCCCCAGAAAGGAAGAAGAGGAGTCTTATGCCTTTGTTTAGGTAAACGAGGGGGGCCGTGTTGAGTGATTACTCATTTTCTTTGGAATTCACAAGGTTGTACTCAACAATATCCGATTTCCAAAGAACAAATGGTTTCCAGGAAATGCAGGGCAAGTAGGGTTGTAAACTGTCAATTTCAAAAGAGGGGTTTTGGATAAGTTTGTGAATTAGTTACTCTTTTGCATTTCCATGAAAGCCATCAGTCATTGGCTATTTGGTTTTTCTCAAACAAAGCTGGTCTGGCAGGTTTTCAGAGCTTGTCCATTGATTTTCCTTTTTTCTTTTTTTTGTGAGTTGGAGTCTCACTCTGTCACCCAGACTGGAGTGCAGTGGCCACTCCCGGCCACCACAGCCTCGACCTGCTGGGCTCCGGCGATCCTTCCGCCTCAGCCTTCCAAGTAGCCAGAACTATAGGCATGTGTCACCATGCCTGGCTGATTTTTTTATTTATTGTAGAGAGGAGGTCTCACTGCCCAGGTGGGTCTTGAACCCGCAGGCTCAGGCAATCCACTCACCTCAGCCTCCCAAAGGTGTGGGATTACAGGCTGAGCAACCAAGCCTGGCATTGTCCATTGATTTTCAAAGAGAATACTTTTAACTACTACCAGACCCCTCTCTGCCACATTACTTTTAATTTATATGACTTCCAAATATATTTTGGATATTAACCTCTTATCAAACACATAGCTTGCAAGTCTTTTATCCTATAAGTCTTCTTATTGTTTATTCTGCAAAATTTTTTAGTTTAATGTAGTCCAACTTGTTTATGCTTGCTTTTGTTGCTATAGTTTTGTGACATATCAACAAAATCATTGCCAAGAACAATATCTAGAAGGTATTCCAAAACTTTTTAAAAGATAATTGTTTTATGAGTCAGGGTCTCTTTCTGTCACTCAGGCTGTCATGCAGTGGCACAATCAAGGCTCACAACAGCCTTGAACTCCTGGGTTCCAGTGACTGTTCCAGTTTTCAGCCTCCTGAATAGCTGGGATTGCCAACTGATGCCACCATGCCCGGGTAATTTTTGTTCTGTAGTAATAAGGTTTTCTATACTGTATTGACTAGGCTTGTCCTGAACTACTGGGCTCAAGTGATCCTCCTTTCTCAGCCTCCACAAAGTTCTGGGATCCCAGACATGAACCACAATGTGTGGCTGATACTGTCTTATTTAAGATAGCATAATGTCCACAAGATTTCTGTTGACTGTAACACATGACATGATTTTTTTATTATTATTTTTGACTTGGAGTCTCATCCTTTCACCCAGGCTGGAGTGCACTGGCATGCTCAGTCATTGCAGCCTCAACTTGCTGGACTCAGGTGATCCTTCCCCCTCAGCCTTCCAAGTATATGGAACTGCAGTCATGTGTTATCATGCCCAGCTTATGTTTTGATTTATTATAGAAACAGGACCTCACCAAGTTGCCCACGCTGGTCTTGAACTCTGAGCCTATGCAATCCTTTGACCACTGCCTCCCAAAGTTCTGGAATTACAGCAACTATTACTGAAAGGATAGACCAAGGGCAGGAAGTGCATTTTTTTAAAACTCTTCTTCCTAAACCTTAATACAATGATGAGAAAGTAGAAGCTATTCTTTTGGAGAAATGCACACTTTAGGTAAAATTTGTTGACTTTGTCTTTTCAGAAAAAGACATCCCGGTGCCAGGTATCAGAGGTATCTCATAGTGGCAATCAAGCTTGCCTAGAGTAAAGGGTATTTACAAGGTCTAAGACATCATACATTGGTTAAGGATTGTAAAAGTCATGAAACTTGTAATTACCAAAGTTATGACTGCCCTGAGGGGGATCAGGTGTGATTCAATCTTTCGGTAGAATGGGCCCTATCAACAGGGAAGTCAAGGATCCCCCGAAACTACTCACTGGGAATGTCTAGGAGATAAGGGGAAGTGCACCCTCCATTGGCTCTAAGGAATGTTGTTAGGAAAGATAGAAGAATTAGAATCCTTGTCATGCCCTTCTCTAGGGGATATAATATGGACAGACATTAATGGGTCTCTGTTTCACAGGATCTCCAAGACACCCACAGGTGGTCAAAAAGGAAGTCATGGCAGTCACATCTACCTGATTGCAACATCTCTAAGAAAAGGATTTAAGCCAGGACTCCAGGGGCTACGGGGCCACAGTCACCTAGAGTGTAGGCCCACTTCCTGTCTGTGGGGGGCGAACTTTTCTTAAATAAATCTTATCTTCTTTCACCTCTGTGCGTTGCAATTCTTTGCATTTACTCAGATCTCACTTTGGGTAGAGTTGATATCTGAATGATATTAAAACTTAGGAGCTTTCAATTTTGAGTTAGGGTGTTCATCTGTCTTCCAGACCAGAGTACACTGGTTCAATGATGGCTCACCTCAATCTCAAGCCCTAGGGATCAGGTGATCCTCCCCTCAGTCTTAAATTACACATATTTCTGGATTTGTTGTTTTACTTATTTTGATTTCCAGTTTTATTTCCTTTTGGTGAGAAAAACACTTTGTATAATAGTCTTTTTGTCTGTGATAAGACTTTTTGTGTCCTAATACATTGTCTATCTTGGAGTGTGTGCCATGTGCAATGAAATACATTTGGTATTCTGTTGTTCTCCATTGGAGAGTTCTGTATAAGACTTTAAGGTCTAATTGGTCTCTAGTGTTGTTCAAGTTCTCTATTTCCTTATTGGTCTCTTAACTGTCATTTCTATTTATTATAGAAAATGGGGTATTCTTTTACAGTTATTGTGTTGCTGTGTACTTTTTTAATTTTGTCAATATTTGCTTTATATGTTTGGGAGCCCTGATGTTAGCTGTATGCACATTTATACCTGTAATAGATTCATAGCAAATTGGCCCTTTTTATTATTATGTAGATTCCATTTTTTGCTTCTTCTGAGTTTTTTACTTACTGTATGTAATGCCTAAGAAACGCTGCTGTCCTATTCCCTTTTGTACTATTTGCATAGAATACAGTAAATCTTATACATATGAACCTGTAAGTTGCAAACTTTCAAAGATGCAGAATTTTTTGTATGTTCATTTGTGAGTTTAAAGATTTTTTGTTTTATTTTTTGTTTGCCTATTTTTTATGTATTATTTGTATGAAAACTATTATAAACCTACTACAGTACAGTGCTATATAATCTGTTATGATAGTTGGGTACCTAGGCTACCTTTGTTGGATACACCCTCAAAACAAAACTCTTTCATATGTAGGGGACATGTGGTATATTTTTCCATTTTCTCTTGGCCTATTTGACTCCTTAAAGTAAATCTCTGAAAGACAGTGTATTGTCAGTTCTTTGTTTTTGTTAGTCCATCATCCATTTTAAGTGATTTGGTCATTGAATGAATCTATATTTAAAGTCATTACTGAAAGGGAAAGGCTTACTACTGCCTATTATTTTTGAGTTGAGGTCTCACTCTGTTGCTTGGGCTGCAGGGCAGTGGCATGCTCATATTCACTGTGACCTCAAACTGCTGGACTCAGGTGACACTTCCACATCATCCTTCCAATTACCTGTCACTACAGGCACGTGATACCACACTGGGCTAATTTTTTGATTTATTACCAAGTTGCCCAGACTGGTCTCAAGCCTATGGGTTCAGGTAATCCTCTCTCCTCAGTTTCACAAAGTGCTGGGATTATAGGCATGAGCCACTCTGAAGTCAGCCTACTCTTAGGAGGGTCATGAAGGGTAGTGTGTGCTGGCTCAGGCTTAAGGTGGATTAGAGTTCAGGGATCTGGGAGAAGGAGGAAAGCAAAGTTTGGTTTGCATGAGCTTTGTTTGGACCACTGAAGACAAAAGTCGTCATCTCTTTGTTTATGAGGCAGAAATGACAGTGTCTGTGATTGGTTTGGAGATAGGGAAAATGGGGAACATCACTTAAGTCCTAGTGGAAAGGGGGATTCTTTGCAGCAAGCTGCTCATGCAGAATACGAGTAATGGGGTGTCTTCATTCACAGTTATTTTTCAGAATTTCCTCACCACCCATATTCTCTGCCACTGTCCCTATTCTTATACCTCTCTTTCACTTGGCTCTTCCTGAGTTATATCCTTTATAATAAACTCAGCAATATAAGTGAAATATTTTGCTGAGTTCAGTGAGCATTCTATCAAATGGTTGGATGGCGGGAGAGATTTCGGGAACCACTGATTTATAGGCAGTTGATCAGAAGGAAAGAGGGCCCCTAGATTTTGTAAGTGGCATCTACAGTGAGGGTAACATTGTGGGACTGAGCCCTGAAGTTTGGGGTTTGTGCTAACTCTGTGTGGTGACAATTGAATTGCTGGAGAAACAATTGGTATTGGAGACTGGCTGGTGTCCAGCAAATGTTACACAGTTGGGTTTAGAATAAAGACAGTGCAGGTCAGAATTTTAAACTACCTCAGGTGAGTGTTTGGTTCCTTGTGAGAATTGAGACGTTGGAGGATGAATCAATTTCACACTGTAAGGAGGGAAGAGTAGAGCATGTGTAGAGGTCCCAGAATTAAATTGCCAGATGCTAAGTTTTCCCACACTTACTACCTGGGAGTGAGCCTTGTGGCTGAATCTCACAGAAAGAGCATTGGAACATGAAGCCACTAATTATGCAGTTCCTTGGGGACTGCAGGTGAAAGAGGCTTCTTCTCCGAGCAACTTCCCTTTTTCTTTCTTTATAAAATCTTTCTGTCATATATTTCCAGTTTGTACAAGTATTAAGAATATTATACAATGATTTGAGTATAATATGTTCATTTTCTTAGGTGAAAGTCTGAGTGGATTGAATGGTGTGATTTGAAGAAACAATCATAATACTTTGAACAAATTATTTTTTAATGCTGAGTATAAGTAATAATGTCTCCTTCTGTGGACTAACAGTGAATTGGCACTGGGATTGTACCCAGATGAGATTTGCTCATTTTCTAGTACTTGAGTAAAAAATGAGTAGATCTGGAGAAGCAACCTGGTAGACAACAGAGTTACCTCCATGTCACACAGCCACTAGAAAAACAGATGAAGTGGTCAAGGTTCTTACACTCCAGAAACTTCCATCTGTTGTAAATGGAAAAATAGTTGCATTCAGCACTATGTGGTCAGTACTAAGAAGGGAGGTATCAAGGGGACTTGACTTTATGTTGTTGTGAGTTCTGCTGTCAATGTCTAAAATAGCATTCAGAGACAAAACTGTTGCTGTTTTCATTCTTATTATCTCTGTTCATTTCACCTTGCTAAAAATAACTGTTTTGGATTTTTTTGTTTTGTTTGGAGTCAGAGTCTTACTCTGTCATGCCCAGACTGGAGTTCGGTGGCATGCTCATGGTCACCACAGTCTTGACCTGCTGGGCTCAGGTGATCCTTCCACCTTCATTCTTCCAAGTAGGTGGAAGTATAGGCATGTGCCACCATGCCCGGCTAATTTTTTTTATTTATTATAGTGATGAGGTCTCACCAAGTTGCCCAAGCTCGTCTTGAACTCCTGGACTCAGGTAGTCCAATAGCCTATGCCTCCCTAATCACCGGGATTACCTGCATGAGCCACTGTGCCTGGCTAAAAATAACCATTTAGATTTTAACGTTTTCATCCTAGAAAAACCTGAGGGTTTTAATTAAAAATTGTTTGTTATAACGTCATAAAATAGACAAGGAAGTAAGTGCCTTTAAAAGATTAAAATTATACAAACTCTGGGAGTCAAGTATCTCTTGAACAGGCTTAGAAAATTCAAACCTGGAAACACCCCAGGATCACAGAGATCAGAATCCTGCCTAGGGCTCACTCCCTGCCCTAGCCCTTCCCAGATCCACCTCCTTCTGAGCCTCCCCTAGGTCTCACCTCACTCTGAGATGTCTCCTCACAACACTGGTCAGAAGACATAGAGTGTTTGGTGGCTGCTCCTAGTTTCCCCCCAGGGCTAGTGCTCACAATTTCCCCAAGTTCAAGAGCAGATAAAAGGGGGAAAAACTGTTTTGTTTGATCAAAGTGATGGGCATGAGGGACTCTGTATGCCATGCCTGCTTTCTCTTGCCAAATGCTGCTGACTGTCGGTACAGGTGAAGTAACATCAGCATTTTCAGGGGACCTGTTTCAAAAGTCCATTCAGGGACACCTTAAAACCTGCAGGTTTCCGGTTTCTTAGAATGAGATCAAAATATTAAAAGATTCATATGGAAATTAAAGCTTGAGTGGCAAGTCTTTCCTAAGTGGTTAGCCCAGGCTTCTAAATCGGACCACGTGGTGAGTTTAAAGAAATACCATCACTTGTGTTCTTTCTGCAGACTGCCTGTTGGTCTTTGTGAAAACATTCATGTTGTTTTAATTAATTACCCCCATGTGGCTCTAATGTGAAATCATGGTCAAGCATGAGGGCTGCCAGATATGTTCATGAAAGTTGAGTTCAGAAGGGAGGTCACCTGACCTGCTCTGCTTGGGTTTGGTTAGGCAGGTAGGTCATTGGGGCCCTATTTTCATTGCTGTAGCAGGAATTGCCAGTATTTGTGGCAAGGGAAGGCACTAGAGGGAAGGAAAGAAGAAACTTACTCTTTGGTCACCATGTAGGTTCTTGTTATCCTGAAACTGTCTCTTGCATCAAAGACAAAGATGGACATTTTATCCACTTCCTGACCCTGCTGTATGTGGATGTGGTGGTAGGAAGGGAAGGATTGTGCTTATGTTAAAGGCATATTCTGACTGCAAGTCATAGCTCATGCCAGTAATCTCATCACTTAGGGAGCCTGAGGCAGTAGAATTGCTTAAGCACAGGAGTTTCAGACCAACCTGCCTGGATAACATAGTGAGACTTTGTCACTATAAAAAAATCAAAGTCATTAGCCAGGAGTGTTAGTGTACACCTGTGGTACCAGCTACATGAAAGGCTGAGATGAAAGAATCACCTGGATACAGGAGGTCAAGGTTGTGATAAGTCATGATGGTGCCACCTTGATCCTGCCTTGGTGGCAGAAGGAGACTGTGACAGAAAAATAAATGCATTCTAATTAGACTTTAACATAAATAAAGGCATATTTTCAACATGTAGGTGTGACTTGTCCACATAATCTCACCTAAGAAGAAATTCCAAAGAGGAGGAAAAAGGAAAAAATGACTGGTTCTCAGGTAAATGTGTCCCAGGTCAGAAGGAATGTCATTTTTAAAATTTGCAAACCTCTACTGCTACTTTTGATAATCCTGCCCAATGATTTTGTTTCAACTATTTTTGTTCTTCCTGTGATATTCAAGGGCTCTGAAGGACACGTATCCTTATGTACCAGAGCCCTGTCTGTTCTCAGCATCCATGCTGCTTAGTTACCATGAACTATTCTCACCATGAATGCATGACCTGCAGTATTGAAAATATTATCAGCCGGGCTCGGTGGCTCAGCTTGTAATCCCGTGCCTTTGGGAGACTGAGGTGAGTGGATTGCCTGAGCCTGCGGGTTCGAGACCCACCTGGGCAACTTGGCGAGACCTCATCTCTACAATAAATAAAAAATCAGCCAGGCATGGTAGCACACAAAAGTAGTTCTAGTTACTTGAAAGGCGGAGGTGGAAGAATCGCCAGAGCCCAGCAGGTCGAGGCTGTGGTGGCTGGGAGCGGCCACTGTACTCCAGTCTGGGTGACAGAATGAGACTCCAACTCAAAAAAAAAAAAAACTCCCTTGTGTCTGGGGAACATGGGAAGGCACTGGAACCTAAGATTCCCATTGCAGGTGAAGTAGATCCTCAGACTCTAGTGAAGAATGAGAACATGGAAGTTTAAGGTTTTACATGATGTTCCATCAGATCCATGCAGAACACAGGCAATAAAATGCGCATTTAAGCAGGATGGCAGTTACTGTCCAGAACAACTCATGAAGGTCTGAATAAAGAAAAATTGGAATAGACTTGCTCTCTAGGATTCTAAAATCAAACTATATATATGCCTTTAAAGATTACGAACCATGGTAGATACCTGTAGCCAGATTTCTGCCCAAAACATCTTTCTGTATTATCAGACTAAGATTATAACTTACTATTTTTTGGGCTGTTGGGAACTGGTCATGGAGGCCCACTGAGCATTAGGGATCAGGAAGGGCCGTTGACCCCAAGACCACTAGGATTTGTTCAGGAGCTGTTGACCCCATTCACTTCCTCCTTTTCCACTTGGCACTGCAACAAGGAAAGGCTCCCCCTGGCTCTAGCAGAAAACTCTGAGACTGAAATGTACGCAACTAAACTTGGGAATCTATTGTTCCCATTTTCCACGGTTTATGGTTTTTGCTTTTAAACAATTTAAGTTTAACTTTGAGTCACATTGAGGATGGCTTAGTGCAGGTCACAGGTTCTCTTGATGTGATTTTAGAAATCTATAGATATAGCTTTTAGGAAATAGTTGATATAGATTGAAGAAAATTTAGGTAACTATTTTATTGTAGAAGTGTGGTTAGTTTAGTTTGATTTGGGGGACCAGTGAAGTTTGAATGAGGCCAGCTGGTGTTAGGAGAGTGTAACCATAGCAGCAATTGTTTTAATGGAAACTGGTTTGAATTAGCACAGAATAGTAGAAGTTAATAATTCATTATGGTGGTTCCATGTTTAGACATTGAGTGATGTTATTTTAAGATGAAGTATTTGTAATACAATTAAGGGCATATAAGAAACTGGTTTGGGGAATATTAATCCAGCATAAGAAACAAAAAGACAATTTGTGGTTGTTCTTCCTCATGTATGAAAAAACATTTACTTGAGAGTGGGTGGTGTCCTTTGTGCGCCTGAACCTGTTCATGTGAAAGGTACATGCTACCTTTTGAGTTTTGTGATGGTGACTTTGCAAAATTTAGGGATAAACGCCCACTGTAATTGCAATAAAAGGTTTCTGTCCAGTCACTTTCTTTCTAGTCACTTACTCCATCTCACCTCCAGGAACCTCTGAACTTTGCAGGAGCTGGACTCCCACAGGTGGCACCCAACCTGGGTCCTGGAAGTTAAGCTTTCTTCTCTTTTTCAGGACGGATAGGATTTTACCCAGGTTGCTGCAGATCACTCTGTAGAGGCAAGCAGAGCGAGGATGGGTAAGCATAGTTTTTGTCAGGCCAGAACCCTGATATAATCATGGGCCAGAGCGAATCCAAGGAACAAAAAATGTTTATCAGTATATTAATGAATACTTTGTCTAAATGTGGAACTAAGATCTCTTCTAATGATTTAGCTCGTTTTCTGCATTTTGTTCAGGAACAATGTCCATGGTTTCCTGAAGAAGGTTTGGTAAATTTGGATACCTGGGCCAGAGTTGGGGAAGAACAAAAATTGTATTACACACATCATGGTCCTGAGAAAGTGCCATCTGATACTTTTGCTTTGTAGAATTTAATTAAAGGTGCTTTAGATCCACAGCATGACTATGTGAAATTTCCTTCCAAAAAAGCTGCTGACGATGATGATGATGAGGCAACTTTCCTTTTTGCCACTGCTTCAGCACCTCCTTTATATGATGACATATTATCTTCACAGGATAAAGCTGAGTTAGAGGATGAAGCAGTGAAATACCATAAACAAAAATATCCTGATGATAATGCACGTTTTTTCAAAGCTCCCCTTCCTAAGGTAGAGGTAAGAAAATCAGATTCTGTGCCCGGTTGTGTTCCCCCCTTTCTAATTGGTATGCAGGGTGCTCAAGCAAGAGGCAGAGAAAGAAGGAGATTTCAGTCTATCAGCTTGTTTTCCAGTGCTTTATTCCACCAATACTGATGGAGTAGACACAGCTCAGTGGGAATCCCTGCTGTACAAATTGGTAAAAGAACTAAAAGAGGCACGTTCACAGCATGGTCCTTTGGCTCCTTATCCAGTTACTATTTTAGATCAGTTGCTACTTGGTGGATGACTGCCCCTGATTGGCAGCAATTGCCTAAGAGTTGTCTATACAGAGGAGCCTATTTACTGTGGAGAACAGAATATGTGAACCAAGTTTAAATTCATATGGCTCAAAATCAAGATCATCAGTCAGGTACATTTGTTATTGCTAAAGACATGCTTACAGCCAGGCTTGGTGGCTCAGCCTGTAATCCCACACCTTTGGGAGACTGAGGAGAGTGGATTGTCTGAGCCCGTGGGTTTGAGACCCACCTGGGCAGGCAAGACCTCATCTCTACAATAAATCAAAAAATTAGCCAGGTGTGGTAGTGTGCACCTGTAATTCCAGCTACTAGAAAGACTGAGGCAGAAGGATCACTGGAGCCCAGCAGGTCAAGGCTGTGGTGGCCGGGAGCTGCCACTGCACTCCAGTCTGGGTGACAGAGTGAGACTCCAACTAAAAAAAAAAAAAAAAAGATATGCTCACAGAAACTAGTCTGTATGCTACAAATACTAGCCAAGTGATATTACTTAGAGAAGTCCTGATTCAGATAAATAGCTGTGCTGTCACTGCCTGGAAACAATTGCCTGCTTATTCTACTCAAACCCCTTCCTTGTCTGAAATAAAACAAAAAGCAGATGAAAACTATGAGGATTTTGTCTCCAGACTGACCACTGCCATCAACCGGGTAATTTCTAGTGAAGAAGCAGCAGAAATTTTAATTAAACAATTGGCTTTTGAAAATGCTAATAACACTTGCCAGGCCTTGATTAGACCAGTAAGAAAGACCGGACGAATAACTGATTATGTTAAACAATGTACGGATGTATGTTCAGCTTTTGTGTAAGGCATGGCTATGGCTGACTCCTTCAAGGGAGAAACTTTTTCTCAAATTGTTCAAGGTATGTGGGGCGGTAACAAGCAAAAGAATATCTCATTACAGTCTTGCTTTAACTGTGATCAAGTTGGACACATTAGCAGAAACTGTCCAGCTAAGCAAGGTATGGCTAGTTTATAAGGCACACCATCGCTACCTACTGGGGCTACTTGACCAAAAACACTGTGTCCTAAATGTCAAAAAGGCTATCATTGAGCAAAAGAGTGTCGGTCTAAATTTCACAAAAATAGCACTCCCTTAATTCAGCAACAAGTCATCCCAGTTTATGAAAATGACCAGAGGGGCCAGCCCTGGCCCCAGATAACAATAGGGGCAGCCTCCACCATGAACCCGTTCATTCCTTTTGTTCCATCACAGAGATCATCCGAGCCACCCCAGGGAGTGCAGGACTGGACCTCTGTTACTCCACCACAATAATATTAACCCCAGATGTTCCAGAAACCCCAATTTCCATGGGAGTTAAGGTCCCTCTCCCAGAGGGAATAGTGGGTGTGATATTAGGGACAATAGTGGGTGTGATATTAGGGACAAGTTCCTTGTCCATGCAAGGAATTTCCATTATTCCTGGAGTGGTGGATTCGGATTACACAGGGAAAATCCAGGTGCTTTTCACTCCCCCTAATAAAACTGTACAGTTTAACAAAGGCCATAGAATAACCCAGTTGCTGCTCCTGCCTTACCATGAAGCAGGTAAAACTTTAACTGACCTTCCTAGGGGTGACTCTGAATTTGGTTCTAGCAATGTTGCTTTTTGGGTTCAGGAGGTTACTAATTCCAGACCTCTAAAAGACATATATACAAAGAGTTAAAATTAAATGCCTGTTAGACACTGGAGCCGATGTTTTCTGTATTGCCAGGAAGGATTGGCCTGCTTCATGGCTGACTCAAATGGCTCCTTCAGGACTTATAGGCATTGGTTGAGCATCCTCAGTGGCTAAATGTTCTCAAATTTTAAATTGGACAATGATACTTCAGGAACTTTCTGCCCATATGTTATTCCATCTATCCCCTTTACATTATGGGTAAGAGACATTCTCACTCAAATGGGCATGCTTTTATATAGCCCTAATTACAATGTTTCAGCTCAAATGCTACAAATGGGCTATGATCCCTTTAAGGGACTTGGTAAAGGCATACAGACAATGCAGGAACCTGTCCAAGTTAATGAAAAGACAAACTGAACTGGCATTGGCTATTCAAATTTATCCTAGGGGCCATTGTTCCTGAAACTGCCGACCCTATTAACTGGAAACACGGTGAACTGGTTTGGGTGTAACAATGGCCCATGCCCTCGGAGAAACTTAAGGCAGCTAAAGAACTAGTTCAGCAACAATTAGATGCTGGTTATAGAGCCTTCTACCAGCCTTTGGAACACTCCTATTTTTGTCATTAAGAAAATATCTGGTAAATGGAGACATTTACAGGATTTAACAGCTATTAATGCTACTATGGAAACCATGGGAGCATTGCAACCTGGAGTGATAACATCAGAGGCCAAGGAAGGCTTATCCCTTGTGGAAAAGGCTATTGAGTCTTAAAAGGTTAAAAGAGTAGATTACAACCTGCCTTGGGATTTAATTATTCTGGCCACTCTCCATACTCCCACAGGATGTCTGTGGCAAGAAGGACCGATGGAATAGCTCCATCTACTGGTGTCAACTAAGAAAATATTGGCTTCTTATCTTTACTTAGTAGCCTTACTTATAACCAAAGGGAGGCATAGAAGTATTGAATTATTTGGACATAATGTGCACAATATAATTGTTCCTTATGATAAGTTTCAATTTCAAACTTTGTTTCAAACTAGTGACGATTGGCAAATGGTTCTAACTGATTATAGGGAACAAGTTTTGTTTCACTTACCTAAAAGTCCATTCTTACAATTTGTGAAGCAAAACTCTATAGTCTTTCCTCGCAATTGTTCCTCTACTCCCCTCAAGGGGGCAGCCTTGGTATTTACTGACAGCTCATCTAATGGGAAAGTCATAACTATTATTAGTAATGAGTCTCATGTGCTGGAAACCTCAGAAACTTCAGCACAGAAAACAGAATTAAGGGCAGTTATATATGCCTTCACAGCCCTGAAAAACTCTGAATTTAATTTATATACTGATTCTTGCTATATTAAAGGACTGTTTCCTCATATTAAAACAGCTCCTATTTCTATGAACAAAACTACAATTTTGGAATTGTTAACTCAATTACAACAACTAATTAATGACAGGAAGGAACAGTTCTTTGTGGGCCATATTAGATCTCATTCTGGCCTTCCTGGTCCTTTACACCAAGGCAATCAATTGGCTGATAGTTTAGTCAGAGCCACCGTTTGTGCTGCTATGGAATCTGAAGCATTAACTCAACCTCAGCTTTCTCATAAAATTCATCATCAAAATGCTACTGCCTTATGCTACCAGTTTCATCTACCTAGAGAAACAGCCAGCCAAATTGTTAGGAATTGTACAACTTGTCCTACTTTTGTTAATGCCACTCCAACAGGAGTAAATCCTAGAGGACTTAAGCTTAATGTTTTGTGATAAATTGATGTGAATCACTTTCCCAGTTTTGGAAAATTATCTTATTTACATGTCACTGTGGATACATTTCTCATGTTATTTTAGCTTCAGCAAGAACTGGAGAAGCCTACAAGGACGTGGTACAACATTTATTCTTTGGTTTTCACAGCTAGCTATACCAAAGCAACTGAAAACTGATAACAGTCCTGTATATACATCTAAATCTTTTCAACAGTTTTGTTCCCGATTTAATATTTCTCATTCCACAGGAATTCCTTACAATCCACAAGGTCAAGTCATAGTTGAAAGAGCCCACCAAACTTTAAAAAATAAAATAACTAAATTACAAGAGGGGGAGTTTAAGTATAGGTCTATTTACCATATTTTAAATCATGTTTTATTTGTTATAAATCATTTAAATTTGGATTCTTTGGGCAATTCAGCTAGGACTAGACATTGGAACTCAGAAGGAAATGGTAAACCTATGGTGAAATGGAAGGTTCTCCTTACAGGCCAATGGAGAGGGCCTGACATATTGCTAACCAGTGGGAGAGGATATGTTTACATATTTCTACAGGATGAATCTACTCCTATTTGAATTCCTAATCGATTTATTTGACATGCCTCCAGTGATCTGGTGACTGAGACGAGTGGCATGGATACTGCTGATTCAGAGAAACAATAATCAAGAAGGCATGGCTACTGATCAATGGGAGGAGGAGCTTGCTTCACTGTTCCGGGAGCACCTACCACCAGATGAATCTACAACTCAACTTCAACCAGAGGAAGGAGAAACGTTGAATCATCAGATGAGAAATCTTTCCCTTCGAGATGAAAACATCCTTCCTCCCAGAGTGCCATGGATGAGGTGACAAGCAGCCAGGCGCAATGTTTTCAGCATTCACTGCTCACAACTACCAACATGGAAACAGATAGAATATCTGGCTGAAGAAGCAGGAGACATGGTAACATCTCAACATATCCCTATTAACCCGGCAACTTTATTTCTGGCTATGATAGCTATTTTTATGACTCAAGCCAGTCCAGTCTATGCAGTTGATGCCAATAAACCTATTGGGTCTATATACCAAATCCTCCAACATTTCAGCCAGTTACTTGGGATAATAAAATCATTAATGTGTTTACTGACTCTCCCCAGTTAAGGGGGGGGACCTGCTTTATTTTATGCTCACACAAAACGTGTTATTAATAATTTTTCTTATGAAGGGCATTCTTTTTCACCTCCCATTAGTTTTTATGAAAATTCAGCTTTCAATAATTTTAGAGCATCTTGTTTAATGTCTATTCTAAAGTCTTTAATCACTGATAGTCCTACAGAGAAATAATAGAGAAGATTGGTGGATCAAAATGGTAATGCCTGGAGGAACTGACCCCTGCCGTGTCACGAGAACTTTGCCCCCATCTAACATACCCATTTGCTCTCCTAATAATACCGAGAAGGACTGGTTACTCATCCAATGAGACACTCCTTTAGAGGTAAATACATCTGTCCACGCATGGGACAAAATTAAAAATCATATTCTTGGAATTTGGAATCATTTGGACTTGAGTATAGACCTTACTAAATTGCATCAGGAGATTCAAGACATGATGGTTGCTGAAAAGCACTTCCAATCTACTGAATTGTCCAATTCATATTTAATAATTTTTCTTCATTTATTTATCAAAAATTATTGATGTCTATATTCATTAATGTGGGAATTTGTGGAGCCGTGAGACTTTTGTTGCTGTGTATAATTCCAATAATCTTCAGAGTGTTAAAGAAGAGTCTATCTCAGCTCAACACGAAGTTCCATGATTTTGTGCTTAAAAATAAAAAAAGGGAAGATGTTGGGAGCCGGCCATGAAGGCCCACTGAGCATTAGGGATCAGGAAGGGCTGTTGACCCCAAGACCACTAGGATGTGTTCGGGAGCTGTTGACCCCATTCACTTCCTCCTTTTCCACTTGGCACTGCAACAAGGAAAGGCTCCCGCTGGCTCTAGCAGAAAACTCTGAGACTGAAACGTACAGTTAAACTTGGGAGTCTATTGTTCCCATTTTCCACGGTTTATGGTTTTTGCTTTTAAACAACTTAAGTTTAACTTTGAGGAGCCTTAGTGCAGGTCACAGGTTCTCTTGATGTGATTTTAGAAATCTATAGATATAGCTTTTAGGAAATGGTTTATATAGAAGAAGAAAATTTAGGTAATCATTTTATTGTAGAAGTGTGGTTAGTTTAGTTTGATTCAGGGGGGCCAGTGAAGTTTGAATGAGGCCAGCTGGTGTTAGGAGAGTGTAACCATAGCAGCAATTGTTTTAATGGAAACTGGTTTGAATTAGCACAGAATAGTAGAAGTTAATTCTTTATGGTGGTTCTGGGTTTAGATAGTGAGTGATGTTATTTCAAGATGATGTAGTTGTAATACAATTAAGGGCACATAAGAAACTGGTTTGGGGAACATTAATCAAGCATAAGAAACAAAAAGACAATTTGTGATTGTTCTTCCTCATGTTCTTCCTTATGTATGAAAAAACATTTGCTTGAGAGTGGGGGGAGTCCTTTGTGCACCTGAACCTGTTATGTGAAAGGCACATGCTACCTTTTGTGTTTTGTGATGGTGACTTTGCAAAATTTAGGAATAAAAGTCCACTGTAATTTGCAATAAACAGCTTCTGTTCACTCGGAACAGTAGTCCAGTCCCTTTCTTTCTAGTCTCCTACTCCATTTCACCTCCAGGAACTTCTGAACCTTGCAGGAGCTGGACTTCCACATTGGGCCAATAATATCTCAGCATAGATATATTGTTGCCTGTGTGCCTTTTCACCAGACACCAATTTGTCCCAGCTACTTGGGAGGCTATGGAGCATGCATCCTTTCAGATCGGGATATCAAGGCTGCAATGAACTGTGATTTTGCCACTGCACTCTAGTTTGGATAACAGAATAGGACCCTCATCCCCCAACAGAATAAAAAAAGTGCAGAACCTCAGTATAACCCCACATCTCCTGAATCAGAATATGCATTTTAACAAGGAATTAAATTCATTGTTGTACATGTTAAAGTTGATAAATACCTTCTAACTCACTATAAGTTTCCATCTCATCTGTATATGCAAGTTATTCTGATTGAAGCAAATATAGCACTCAAAAATGTACAATTCTGTGTTGGTGCCCAAATTTATGCTGCATGAGTCACAAACGTTGAGTGTCTACACTGACTGAGTGGGCTTTATTTTACCTTTTTTCTTCACACTTAATGCATTAGAGAATATTGCTGTGCTACAAATTATCTTATTTCATAATACTAGTTGTCATGTCACAGATTTACTGTTCTCTTTATTCTTGTTTTCTCTAGTCCATTGTTAGTTGGTAAGTATGTCTTGTTTTCAGGGGCAATTAACATTCAAGGATGTGGCCATAGAATTCTCTCCAGAGTAATGGAAATGCCTGAACTCCCCTTAGTGGACATTGTACAGGAACTCGATGTTGCAGAACCACAAAACCTGTTTTTTCTAGATGAGGACAGTCTCAACTCAAAATTCCTCTTTCATACTAAGAATTTGATGACCTTTCTTTGTGGGATGCTTTCTGGGAGTTTTGGTTTTGCATGAATGATTTTCAGATTCCTGCTATCAAAGAAAACTTGGTGATTTGTTAACATAGAAGAGGAAAAATTAAAGATGTTTCATTTTGACAACCATTATCTATTTTGAACTGACCTGTGTTCTTCTATCTATATTAGTAGTAAGTCCAGAAATTTAGTGGCATAGAATATCATTTCTCATGTCTAAAATCCAACTGCTGCCATAAGTTTTTGAATCAGTAGCACTGAGCTAAGAACTCACAAGTTTAAAATTCTATCTAGGGCTGGCTTGGTGGCTCAGCCTGTAATCCCAGCACTTTGGGAGACTGAGTCGAGCAGATTGCCTGAGACTGCAGGTTCGAGACCCATTGGGGCAACTTGGCAAGACCTCATTTCTACAATAAATAAAAAAAAAATTAGCTGGGTATGGGAGCACATGTCTGTAGTTCTGACTACTTGGGAGGCTGAGGTGGAAGGATTGCTGGAGCCTAGTAGGTAGAGGCTGCAGTGTCCAGGAGCATGGCACTGCACCCCAGTCTGGGTGACAGAGTGAGATTCCAACTCAAAAAAAATTCCATCTAAATGATCTACAGTTTCTCTCTGAAAACAGTATTTTAGGATTAATTTTCTAGAATGTTTTATAGTGTGTACTCTACTGAGCTCAGTACTAGGATTGTAACTGAAAAACCCCAGCAAGAATCATGTTACATTTTTCTAATTCAACACACCTTGCTTTCTCTATGCCAGACCTGATCATGTGTCTGGAGCAAAGGAAATAGCCCTGGGGTGTGAAGAGACACAGCAGGTTGACCAAACCTCCAGGTGGGTGGGAGTGAATAAGACAGTTGACACAGGTTGAGGAAGTGGAGTTTGAAATGTGATTCGGGAATATGGTCTGCTTCAAAGAAAATGGTTTCTGAGAAGTCTGGGGATTATTTCTCTTGCTATCATAAAGGGACATCCATTATTTCATGTTCTGTAATTCTCCAAAAACTCTGCTTCTTCAATGATCTCCTTTCAAGCTTACACTGAAAATCAAAGTCCTTTTCATGGTTTGTTAGAGACTGCATGATCTTACTGCATTTCTGATGCTTTTGAGGATGTGCAAATACCTACTTATTTATTTAGGAAATCCATGTTAAACTATTTTTTAAAGTTTTCTTTTTGCATCATGTTGAATATATGTGAGAGTAGTGGTTTTTTAAAATTTGATTCAGAAATTTTAAGAACTCTTTAGACAGATGCTACATGTTTTCTGCTTTATGATTTTCTATTTTATGGAGGCTTCAAATGCCATTTTATAGAAATTAAACTCCATAATTCTACCAGAACACAAATTATTTCTCTAGATAGAAGAAACCTTGATGTTATTTTACTTTAATTTTTCCTTTACAGTGTGAGCTGAGATTGGTACCTTAAACTATGTATGTCCAAGTTTCTTAAATAATCATGTAGAGCATCACAAACATGTATTAAACTTTTGTGTGTTACCTTGTTTCTTAATATCTCTTATTTTATAATATTATTTGGTTTAGTATGAATCTTAGGACTAGGTTACATATATGAACATATACATAGGCACATACATGTGTTTATACATGTCTTTTAACATGATTTTTTATACATAAATAAATATATAAATATATGTTTTTTATTTTGTAATAATTTGATATGCCTATACATTGTAAAACAATGGCTACAATTAAGTTAATGATCATATCAATCACCTTACATAAGTTGCCATTTTTATTTTTTGTAATGAGAACACATATCTACAATTTTAGCTAATTTTTTAAGCATACAAGACATTGTTATTAACAATAAGCCACTGTGTTATGCATTAGTTCCCCTAAAACTCAGTTATAATCAAAATTTTGTGACCATTAAAAAACATCTCTCATTTATCCCACCTGCAGACCCTGGTGACCACCATTGTACTTTCTTCCTCTATGAGTGCAATCTTTTTTTTTTTTCCTTGAATTGGAGTCTCACTCCGTCACCCAGACTGGAGTGCAGTGGCATGCTCCTGGCCAAAACAGCCTCGATGATCCTTCCGCCTCAGCTTTCCTAGTAGCTGGAACTACAGGTGCATGCTAACATGCCCGGCTAATTTTTTTTTGATTTATTGTAGATATGAGGTCTCGCCAAGTTTCCCAGGTGGGTCTCGAACCCACGGGCTCAAGCAATCCACTCACCTCAGTCTCCCAAAATTCTGGGATTACAGACTGAGCCGAGTCCGGCTGTATAGGTTGTATATTAACATCTCATCAGATATATGGTGTGCAAATATTTTCTCTTGTCCTGTAAGCCTTCTACCTGTTTACTGTGCTGAAGTTTTTAGTGTGATGCAGTCCAACTTGTTTACATTTGCTTTTTTCCTGTAGTCATTAAAAAAAATCATGACTAAGACCAATGTCAATATCAAGGACATTTTCCAAATCCTTTTGTTAGGGTTCTGTTTTGTGTTAGGAGTTGTAGTCTCTTTCTGTCACCCCCGTGGTTTGTGGTGCCTCAAATAAGGCTCACTATAGACTTGAGCTCCTTGGCTCATGTAATCATTCCAGCTAGGCCTCATGAGTACTGGGATTACAGATTTGTGCCACCATGCCCGACTATTTTTTTCATTGAGGCACAAACTCTTTGCATACTCTATTGCCTAGGCAGGTCTTGAACTTGTGAACTCAGTTGAGCCTCCAGTGTCAGCTTCTCAGTGCTGGGATTACTGGTGTGGGCAAACACGTCCAGTTGGTACTGTCTTATTTACATTAACATAATGTCCACAAGATATATCTATAAACTGACAAGAGTCAAGATTTTTTTTCAGGGTGCCACATATTCTCTATCCACTAATTCATTGAAGGACATTGACGTTGCTTCCCCCTTTTGGCTTTTGTAAATAATGTTGCCATAAACTTGGATGTACACATGTCTTTTTCAGGTTCTGCTTTGTATCTTTGGATAGACACCCAAAAGTGAGATTGCTGGTCATAGGATAATTTCATTTTTAATATCTCCAGGCATTTTTATATTAGTTTTCATAGTGACTGTATCATTTTTTCCCTCAGCAACAGTGCACAAGCATTCCAGATTCCCTGAAACCTCAATAACACTTGCTATTTTGTTTGTTTGATAGTGGCCATCCTTATAGTTTTGAGGTTGTATATTACTGTCCTTTTGCTTTGCATTTCTCTGAGCATTTGTCTTTTTGAAAATCTTTTGAAATGCATGTTGCAGCCAGGCTGGGTGGCTCAGTCTGTAATCCTAGCACTTTGGGAGGCTGAGGTGAGTGGATTGCCTGAGACCACGGGTTCGAGACACACCTGGGCAACTTGGCAAGACCTCATCTCTACAATTAATTAAAAATTAGCCGGGCATGGTAGTGAGCACCTGTAGTTCCAGCTACTTGAAAGGCTAAGGTGGAAGGATTGCTGGAACACAGCAGGTCGAGGTTGCAGTGGCTGGGAGTGGCCACTGCACTCCAGTCTGGGCGACAGAGTGAGACTCCAACTCAAAAAAAAGAAAGAAATGCATGTTGGTCATTTGTGGATCTTCTTTGGAGAAATGTCTGTTCATTTTTGTGTCTGTGTTTTAGTCATGCTATTCAATTTTTGTGATTGAGTTTTAGGAGTTGTTTATATATTTTGAATTTTACCTCCAATTAAATGTGTAAATTACAAATATATCCTCTCATTCCTTAGTAGATGTTTCAACTTCACTGAATGTTTCCTATTGTGAATTTTTCTTTTTTAAATTTGAGTAGTCTTATATTTTTCATTGTCATTTATGCTTTTAGTGTCATCTAACAAAGCATTGTCATGGTCAGTGTCTTAATATCCATCCTATATTTGGTTCTAATAACTATAATTATAGTTTTTACACTTAATCATTTGGGATAGTGTTTTGTATATGATTCAAAAGTCCATCTTTGTGTGTGTGTGTGTGTGTGTGTGTGTGTGTGTGGATAGTCAGTTTTCCAATGCCATTTGTTGAATTAGTTTTGCATCTCTATTGTGTGGCAATGCCAACCTTGTTAAAGATCATTTAATTGTATTTGAAAGGATTTATATTGAGGTTTTCTATTTTGTTCCATTATCTTCCTTTCTGAGTGCCAGTACCACATTGTTTTTATTCTTGTAACTTGGTAATATGTTTTAAAATCTGGAAGTATGATACCTGTACCTTATACTTTTTAGCTAATGCTGTTTTGGATATTTATAGTCTCTTGAGATTCTGTATACATTTAGTATTTAAAAATATTTTTTCAAAGAAAAGTATCACTGAAATTTTCATAGAATTACAATAAATTTATATATTACTTGGAATAGAGTTGACATCTTAATATTATGAATCTTCTGACTTTTTTGAGTGGCTGTCTCATCATGTCTTCCTAGACAACTCATTCCCTTCAGCCTACTGAGTAGTTGGAATAACAAGCATGTACCACAATATCTGGCTAATTTATTTATTTATTATTTTGTGGGGATTAAGGTCTTGCTATATTGCCCAGGATGGTCTCAAACTTCTGGGATCAAGTGATTCACCTACTGCAAACCCTCAAGGTGCTGAAATTATAGGCATAAGCTAGTACACCCAGGGTAAATCTCCTAACTCTTGAACAAGAACATAAGTGTATGGTGCTTAACTTGCATGCATTTTTGGATTTCTTCAGTTTTCTTCAGCTTTACAATTCTATTTTCATTTTATTATGGTATGAAATAAATACATTGTGTAATTTCAGTCTTTTTCTTTTTCTTTTGAATTAGAGTCTCACTCTGTCACTCAGGCTGAAGTGCAATGTCATGTTCATGGCCACCATAACCTCAACCTGCTGGGTTCAGGTGATCCTTTCACCTCAGCCTTCCAAATAACTGGAACTACAGGCGTGCAACATTATGCATAGCTAATTTTTTATTTATGGTGGAAACAAGTGTTGGGAGCTGGCCATGGAGGCCCACTGAGCATTAGGGATCAGGAAGGGCAGTTGATCCCGAGACCACTAGGATGTATTCGGGAACTGTTGACTCCATTCCTTTCCTCCTTTTCCACTTGACACTGCAACCAGAAAAAGCTCCCGCTGGCTCTAACAGAGGATTGTGAAACCGGAATGCACACAGCTAAACTTGGGAGTTTATTGTTACCATTTTCCACGGTTTATGGTTTTGCTTTTAAACAATTTAAGTTCAACTTTGAGTCATATTGAGGAGCCTTAGTGCAGGTCACAGTTTCCCTTAATGTGATTTTAGAAATTTATAGATATAGGTTTTAGGAAATAGTTTATATAGACTGAAGAAAATTTAGGTAACCTTTTTATTGTAAAAAGTGGGGTTAGTTTAGTTTGAATTGAGGGGGCAGTGAAGTTTGAACTAGGCCAGCTGGTGCTAGGAAAGTGTAACCATAGCAGAAATTGTTTTAATAGAGACTAGTTTGAATTAGCACAGAATAGCAAAAGTTAATAATTTATCATGTTGATTTCAGGTGTAAGCATTGAAAGATGTTATTTTAAGACTATGTAGCTGTAAACAATTAAGGGTACATAGAAACAGGATAAGAAACAAAAAGACAATTTGTGGTTGTTCTTCCTCATGTTTGAAAATACATCTGCATTACAGTGAGAGGTGTCCTGTGTGTACCTTGACTTGTTCATGTGAAAGGCACATGCTACCTTTTGTGTCCTGTGATGATGACTTTGCAGAGTTTGGGGATAAAAGCCCTTGCATAACACTCAATAAATGGCTTCTGCTCAATTCTGAACAGTAGTCCAGTCCGCTTCTTTCCCCCTCCTTTTCTTTCATTTCTAGTCACTGACTCGGTCTCATCTCCAGGAACCCCTGACCTTGCAGGAGTTGGACTCCCACAAACAAGGTCTTGCCATGTTGCCCAGAATGATCTTAAACCTGTGGACTCAGGAAATTCTCTCACCTCTGCCTTCCAAAGTACTGGGATTACTGGTGTGAGCCACTGTGCCCAGCTAATTTTGGTCTTCTTTGATGTGCTGATACTTGTTTTGTGAACTCATATGTTTTGTATCTTGGAGAGTGTGCCATGTGCAGTTGAATATAGAGTGTATGTTGGTGTTGATTGGAGTGTTCTGTAAGACTTTTAAGTCTAAATTGTATCTAGTGTTGTACAGGGCCAGTGTTTCTTTATTGATAGTTCATCTTGCATCTCTATTCATTATTAAAAGTGTTGTATTTAATTATTTCAAAATGACTGTGTTGCTGTGTATTTTTTGCTTTATTTTGACCATGTTTGCTTCATATATTTGGGAACCTTGATACCAGATACATACACATTTGTATCTGCTGTTGATTCCTAATAAATTGATCATTTTTATTATTATGTAACATCATCCTTTGCTTTATGAAGAGTATGTTAGAGGGGAGGGTTTGAGTTGGAGTCTCACTCTGTCACCCAGGCGGTAGTGCAGTGGCAAGATCATGTCCACTGCTGTCTGGACCTGCTGGGCTCAGTCAATCCTTCTCCCCCTGCCTTCCAAGTAACTGGAGCTAAAGGTGCAGGCCACCACACTGAGCTAATTTTTTATTAATTGTAGAGAAGAGCCAAGTTTTCTAGGCTCATCTTAAACTGTGGGTTTAGGCAATCCTCCTTTGGTCTCCCAAAATACTGGGATTATATGCATGAGTCACAGTTCCTGGTTGTAATTTGTGTGTGTGTGTGTGTGTGTGTGTGTGTGTGTGTGTGTGTGTGTGTATGTTGGAGTCTCACTCTGTCACCCACACTGTATTGCAGTGGCATGCTCCCGGTCCAGTTGTATTTTTATTTTTGTATCAAAGTCTCCTCCTATCACTCAGGCTGCAGTACAGTTGTATGCTAATGGCTACTGCAGACTTGGTCGCTCAGTTCAAGCAATCCTTCCTCCCTAGTCTTCCAAGTAGTTCTACAGGCACAGACCACCATACTCAACTAATTTTTTTTTTGTGGAAAGGAGACTCTTGTGTCTCTGTTCAGATGTACTGCTGGTTATGTGGCCTCAAAGACACTGTACTCTAAGTCATCAAAGTGACTGTCTAAGATGTTTGGTCCTGATGCCACTACAGTTGCTGTTTACAGAGCAGGGTGCTCCTTGTGGTTTGATGTCTTTCGCTTACATTTTGTGCCTCTGATCCTTCTCTGCTCACCCATTCTCTGGAGTAACTGGATTCCAGGTTTGTTCCAGTTTTCTGGGAGTCAGTTGCATAAAAATATTTCAGAGTCTTCAGAAATTCCACCCTAAATATATGTCAATGCAAAATCCCCACAGCCTTATTTTGTAGCCCCAAATTTATCTCCAGTGGAGCTGGGAAGAATTCTAATTACTTGTAAATTATCTCATTCTGATGCTGCTGGATAGTTTATAAAGCTGGACATCTTTTTGTTTTTTAGTTGGAGTCTCACTACATTGCCCAGACTGGAGTGCAGTGGCACACTCCTGTTCACCACAGCCTTGACCTGCTGGGCTCTGGAGGTCCTTCTGCCTCAGCCTTCCAAGTAGCTGGAAATACAGACAGGCACTACCACACCTGGCTAATTTTTAAAAATTTTATTGTAGAAATGAGGTCTCACTAAGTTGCCCAGGCAGGTCTTGAACCCACGAGCTCAGGCAAGCCACGCACCTCAGCCTCTCAAAGTACTGGGATTACAGGCTGAGCCACAGAGCTTGACTAAGCTGAACATCTTAACTCTGGTCTCTTCTACATCATTTCTATCATGTAATTTGATGTCTGATAGTACTTTATTTATATTATGGACACTTACTGTAATAGGCACTTTTTTGTTTGAGTTGGAGTCTCATTCTGTCACTCAGACTGGAGTGCAGTGGCACACTCCCATTCACCACAGACTTGACCTGCTGGGCTCTGGAGATCCTTCTGCCTCAGCCTTCCAAGAAGCTGGAAATACAGACAGGCACTACCACACCCAGCTAATTTTTGATTTATTGTAGAGATGAGGTCTCGTCAAGTTGCCCAGGTGGGTCTTGAACCCGTGGGCTCAGGCAATCCACTCACCTCGGTCTCCCAAAGTGCTGGAATTACAGACTGAGCCACCAAGCCGGCCTACAGGCACTTTTCTTTTTAGTTGGAGTCTCTCTCTGTTGCCCAGTTTGGTGATCCTTCTGCCTCAGCCTACAGATAGCTGCCACCAGAGGCACGTGCCAACATGCCCAACTAATTTTTTATTTATTGTATCGACGGGGTTTCACCAAGTTGCCCAGGTTTGTCTGGAACCCATGGGCTCAGGCAATCCGCTTCCCTTGGCCTCTGAAAGTGCTGGGATTACAGACTTCAGCCATAGCACCTGGTCAGTCACATGCACTTTTAAATATCTTGGTGTATTTAACTCTCCTAACAAATTGATGTAGCAGACCTGTGATCTCCATTTTAAAGATAAGAAAAGTGGCACTCAGACAGGTTAAGTACCTTTATTAATGTCACACTAGTTTTTTGATGCATTTTAAATGTTAACTTTAAAGTCTTCCTCTATTATGCATACACTTCTAGCTGCATAATTAAGGCATGTAGACCTAGCTCTAAATAGCATCCTACATTTTTTTGAGTTGGAGTCTCACTCTGTCACCCGGACTGGAGTGCAGTGGCTGCTTCCGGCCACCACAACCTTGACCTGCTGGGCTCTGGCGATCCTTCTGCCTCAGCCTTCCAAGTAGCCGGAATTACAGGCATGCCCTACCACACCCGGCTGATTTAGCTAAGTTTTATTCTTCTTGTAATATTCAAGAACTCTGAAAAATTATTTTTCCTTATGTGCCAGTGCCTTCTCTTTGTTTCTTCTTTCAGGCTTCATAGCTGTCATGCACAGTTCTCACCATGAATTTATGAACTGCGGTATTAAACATGTTCTCTTGTGGCTGTGAAACAGGGAAAGTCATGGATACTCAAGATTCCTATTGGAGACTGGTAGATCTTCAGATCCTAGTGAAGGATGGAAACGTGTCCTATTAAGGTTCCATCAAGATCCTCCATCCGCTCGATGTAGAACAAGAATATTAAAATGCACATTTAAGCATGGTGGCAGTTACTGCCCAGAATAACTTAAGAAGGTTGGAATAAATAATTAGAAAAGACTTGCTCTCTGGGATGCTAAAAAAAAGATGATATCAATGCATTTTGGGGGGTTACAAATCATGGAAGATATCTGTAGCTAGAATTCTGCATAAAATGTTTGTTTCTTCATTATTAGATTCAGATTACATTTACAAATTGTTTGGTTAATAATATATCAGCCCCAATGTTGTGTTGTGTGTCTTGGCACTTGACACCAATTTGTCCAAGCCACTAGGGAGACTTAGAAGAGTGAATCCTTTCAGCCCAAGTGCTTGAGGCTACAATAAGCTGTGTTTAAGCCACTGCAGCCCAGAATGGGCAGAAAGAGAAAACCCCCAAGTGAAAGAAAAGTGCAGAAATTTAGGTTTACCCCAGATCTCCTGAATCAGAAGCTGCATTTTAACAAGATGTTCACTTCATTGTGGTACACATTTATACTTGATGAGGATCTTTAACACACTATGAGTTTTCTGTCTGACCAATAGTACAATTATTCTGTGTGATGTAAATATAGCACTCAAAAATGTACATGCCTGTGTTGGTAACCAAATTTTGTACTGTATTACAAAAGTAAAATAGCTACAGTGACTGAGTGGATTTTACTCCATTCTTTTGACTCAGACTTAATACATTAGAGAATAATTCTATGTTAAAATGGTCTTATTGGATAATTCCAGTTGTTATATCAGCCAAAACCTGTGCTCTTCACTCTCTCATTTCACCTGGAGCCCATGGGAACTTGATAAATATGTGTTGTTGTTATTTTCAGGGGCTATTGATATTCTGGGTTGTGGCCATAGAATTCTCTCCAGAAGAGCAGGAATGCCTAGACTTTACTTAACAAATTTTGTACAAGAAGGTGATGTTAGAGAACTATAGGAATCTTGTGTTTCTGGGTGAGGACAATCTCAAGAAACAATTTATCTTCCATGTCAATATTTCATGTCCTTTTGTACAATTAATTCTTTGAGTTTACCCTTTGCACAAATGACTTTCAGATTCCTGCTTTCAATTAAAGCTTTGTCATTTGTTGGTGTAGAAAAAAATTAATGATGTTTTATTTTGACATGAACCTTTCCCTATTTTGAACTGATCAGTGTACTTCACATTATATTAGTCATAAGTCAAGAAATTTGGGGGCATAAAATATGGTTTCCTGGCTGACTCGGTGGCCCAGCCTGTAATCCCAGCACTTTGGGAGGCCGAGGTGAGTGGATTGCCTGAGACTGCGGGTTCAAGACCTGCCTAGGCAACTTGGTGAGACCTCATCTCTACAATAAATACAAAATTAGCCAGGTGTGGTAATGTGCACCTGTAGTCCCAGCTACTTGGAAGGCTGAGGCAGAAGGATCACCAGAGCCCAGCAGGTCGAGGCTGCAGTGGCTGGGAGAGGCCACTGCACTTC
>NW_007245660.1:121362-124396 GCF_000164805.1 Carlito syrichta | reverse complement strand
ATATAGTTGCCCACAACCTAAAATTCGATAACTGCCATCTATTTTTGATTCACTACAACTGAGCTAAGGACTTAAAAAATTTAACTTCTTAAAAAATTAACTTAAAAAATTTAAATTCCTCTGAAATGTTCTAAGGTTCTGTTGAAAAACAATTTGGGGATAATTTTTCTATAATCTTGTATAGTGTACTCTTTTGTGAGCACAGTGTTAGGATTACAATAGGAGAATCCAAGCAAGAGTCATGTTCCTTTTTCTAGTAAAACTGGCCTTGCTGTCTTTATACTGGACCTGATCACCTCTCTGGAGCAAATTAAGGATCTCTGGAATGTGAAGAGACACAGTGAATTAGCCAGACCTCCAGGTAGGTGGGAGTAAATGAAACAGATGACACAAGTCAAGGTGGAAGCAGAACTTCAAATGAGGTTTGAGAAGGTGGTCTGCTCCTATGGAAATTGTTCTGAGGAGCCGGGGATTTTTTCTCTTGATCTCACAAAGGGACATCTATTGTTTCATGCATGGAAATTCTTCAGAAACTCCTGCTTTCCTCTGGTGACTTTTCTTCAAGGTTACACTGAAAATCACAGTTCTCTTAATGGCTCATAAGAGACTGCATGGTGAGGCTACTCTTCTGTTGGTTTGGGACATATAAAAATATCTCCTTGTTTATTTACAAACTTCATGTTAAACTTTTTTTTGAGTTTGAGTCACTGTCACCCAGACTGGAGTGCAGTGGCATGCTCCCAGTCACTGCAGCCTCGACCTACTGGGCTCCAGTGATCCTTGCTCCTCAGCCTTCCAAGTAGCTGGAAATACAGTCATGTGCTACCATGTCCAGGTAATTTTTGATTTAGAGTAGAGACGAGGTCTTGTGAAGTTGCCTGGGCAGGTCTCGAACCCACGGGTTCAGGCAATACACTTGCCGGTCTCCCAAAGTGCTGGGATTACAGACTGAGCCACCAAGCCCAGCCATGTTAAACTATTTTTGTGTTTTTCTTTTTGCATCAGGTTGGGAATATGTAAGAGTAGTGGTGACACTGTTATTTGATCCTGAAATCCCAAGAAAACTGTGAACAGATATTTTACATTTTTTGCTATGTTTTCCTATCCTAGGCAGGTTTCAAATGTGATTCTATCGAAATTCATACTTCAAGCCAGGCTGTTGGTTCAAGCAGTAATCCCAGCACTTTGGGAGGTAGAAATAAGAGCACTGCCTGAGTCCTGGAGTTAGAAACCAGCCTGGGCAAGTTGGGCAAACCTCATCCTTACAATAAAGAAAAATCAGCCAAGCATGGTTGCAAATGCCTGCAGTTCTAGCTATTTAGAAGGCTGAGGTGGAAGGATCAGCTGAGCTTAGCAGGTTGATGTGGTGGTTGTGAGTGTGCCTCTGCACACCAGCCTGGGTGACAGAGAGAATCCAACTTTAAATAAATAAATAAATAAATAAATAAATTCATACTTCATTCACCAGAAGATAGAAGAAATTCAGATACATATGCATGTATTTTTGTATGTGGGTTATTTTACAGAAATAAAATTTGTACAACCACAATTTCTTGTATAAAATGTCATGATTTGATATGTCAATACATGGTAAAATGATGGCTACAATCAAGTTAATGAGCATGTCAATCACCTTAAGTATTTGCCATTTTTATTTTTTGTAATAAGAACACCTAATGTCTTCCATTTTAGCACATGTTTAAAGCATATAAGACATTATTTTTAATTATAGTCACTATGGTATATACTTATAAGTGATGTTTTGTAACCAATGAACAACATCTCCCAGTTTCCCCACATGCAGGCACTGGTGACCACCACTGTGCTTTCTCCTTCTGAGAGCCGAATGTTTTTTGATTTCCTGCGTACAATATTTTTCTTTGTGTGCCTGACTCATGTCACTTAACACAATAATTATCTGATGTGAAAAAAGAATGCTAAATGAACCCAAAATATGAAATTGTAGATAAATTAAAAACTGAAAATAATGATAGACTATGACCAATAAAATCATGGATAAAAATAGTTGCATTGTTTCAACAGAATCCTTTTACATAACTACAATTTTCAACTTTGGTTGGGCATCCATGTAAAACAGACATTATGAATCAATAGCATGTAATTAGATTAGTCACATTTAAGAAAACAATGAGATCTGATGAGAAAATTTTAAGGAGTAAGCATTTATTTATATACATATATATTTTTTATTTATTGAGTTGGAGTCTCACTCTGTCCTACAGGTGGAGTGCAGTGGCATGCTCACAGCCTCCACAGCCTTGACCTTCTGGGCACAGGAGATCCTTCCACCTCAGCCTTCCAAGTAGCCTGAACTACTGACACGTACTAACACATTGGGTTAACTTTTTGATTTACTGTAGACTAGGTTGAGCCATGCTGCCTAGGTTAGTCTCAAGACCCTGAGGTCAGGTAATCCTCTTACCACTGCACCCTAAAGTTGATGGGATTACAGCTATGAGCCACTGCAACTAGCAAACTTGTTATTATAATAAGATGTATTGGTGTAACTTTACTATGTGCTGTACACTCTTCCCTTGTCATGGGAATCAGAGAAAATATCCATAAAAGGTACTCAAGAGGTAAAACAAACAAACAAAATGAATAGGCATGTCACCACCAAAATAAAAGTAAAAGAAAACAGTGAGGAAGAGGAAGGGCAACAAAGATACAGAAAAACATAGAAAACAATGAAAAATGTCAATAGTAAGTATTAGGGTGTTGGGAGCCAGCATGGAGGCCTGCCTGAGCGTTAGGGATCCAGGCAGGCTGCGGACCCTGAGAATGCTAGGACGAGTTCAGGAGCTGAAGGCCCATTGCCTCTTCCCTTCTTTGCTGTTTTTGGCACGTTCCACTAGCAGAGACTTTGATGATCTAAGCATGAAGTTCTGAAAGTACGACAGGCATAGCTTACTTTAGGAGTCCATTGTTCCTGTTTCTCACAGACAGCAGTTTTAGCTTTAAACTTAACATAATTCAAACTCAGGTCACATTTGGGAGCCTTTAATATGGTACA
>NW_007245660.1:80033-121342 GCF_000164805.1 Carlito syrichta | reverse complement strand
CTTCCTTAGGAATTGGTTTGGGCTATAATTAAGAGTTTCTATAGTGTAGGTAGAATTAGCATAAAATAAAGAGGAATTGGGATTTAGGTTGGTTATTAGGGGTTGCGTATGCATAGGTTTTAAAAGTTATTGATTATTAGAATATTATGATATTAGAATTGTTGCATTGCTTTTGAGAAATATTAACCAAGCATGAAGAACAGTGAGATAGTTTTGGGATCCTCATTCCTCATGCTTGGGGAAACACCTGGTGGGTGGGGGATGTCCCCCTCATCCACCTGGTTCTATGTTCATGTAAATGTCTTGTGATTTAATTGGGATTGCCCTTCCTCTTACTCCAGGCAACACCTGGTGGGTGAGGGATGCCCCTCATTCACCTGGCTTTGTGTCCATATAAAGGTTTTGTGATTTAATTGAGATTGTTCTTCCTCATGCCTGAGGAAACACCTAGTGAGTGGGGAGCGCCCCTCCTGCACCTGGCTTGTGTTCATGTGGAAGACTTGTAAGACTGCTTGTGTAAAATTTGGGATAAATACATGCTGTAAACCCCCAATAAACAGCTTCTGCTCAATTCACTGAACAGATGTCCACTTTCTTTCTTTCTCTTTATATCTATCCCTTCATCTTTCTTTCTTTTAATATCTATCCCTCCAGAAATAATCGCTGATGCCATCACACTTTCTAAGGGACCTCCTAATCTCTTTTGGGGGGCTGGCCCCCCAAATTAGGGTACAGATAGGGTGAAGGTGGATGGGTGGAGAGGGGTACAGCACTGCCAGAGCCAGTGTGCCAAAGGTGCTCACTGGCAGCCAGATATCTGAGTAATGCAAAGAATTGCAACACACAAAGAGGTGACAGAAGGAAAGATTTATTTAAGAAGAAAAGTTCACTTCCCAACAACAGGAAGTGGGCCTACATTCTAGATGAGTGTGGCCTCCTAATCCCTCAAGCCCCAGCTTAAATCCTTTCCCTTGGAGGTGTTGCAGGCAGGTTGACATGTCTGCCATGAATTCCCTATTGACCACCTGCAAATGTCTTGGAGACCCTGTGACACAGACCTACTAATGTCCACCCACATTATCAGAGCCCCTAGAGAAGAGAGTGATAAGCATCCCTGTGCTCCTGTATATTCCTGAACAACATTCCCTAGAGGTAATGGAGGGTACACTTCCCCTTATCTTCTATGCACTCTCAGTGCATAGCTTTGGGGGATCCTTGACTTCTCTGTCGACAGCACCCAATCTACTGGAAGATCGAATCCCCACCTGCTGCCCCTGTTGAGTTGTCACAAGTCTTGCAATCTGCATAAATTTTATAATCACAAGTTTTGTGACTTGTCCAATTCTTGTCCAATGCATGATGTTTTAGGCCTTGTAAACTCCCTTTACTCTAGGCAAGCTTGACTGCTGCTTCTGCCAGGCCCTACTGATAAAAGCTATTAGATAACTCTGATGCCTGGTACCAGAAAGCCTGGACAGAAAACCCCGAAGAGAGTCCTGGTAACCATGCCTATACTATGAGTATACAATGGATTGATACTGGTCATGCTTGAGAAGTCTGGGTTTCCAAAAGGACAAACTATAATAGGCTAGAACTGTCATGCTTAAGGAGTTTGTGTTTCTGAGAAGACAAAGTCAGCAAAGTTAATCTTTACCTAGAGTATGTATTTCTCCAGGACACAGTCTCTACTTTCTCATCATTGTGTTAAGGTTTAGGAACAAGATTTTTAAAAATGCATCTTTCCACAACACTGTCACCACTTTCCCATCATTGTGTTAGGGTTTAAGAACAAGATAAAAAATGGCTTCCCACTCTCAGTCTGTCCTTTCAGTAAGCCTTTCCCTATCAACAATTACTTTAAATGTAAATTCATTAAATGCCCTAATCACTAAAAATGATGGGTTAACAAACATAATGATCTAACAATCTACTAGCTTTAAGCAATTTACTTTAGCTGTAAGGTGTCAAACATCCTGAAAGAAATAGGATGGGAAAATAAACAGTATGTTCCCTCCATACAAAAATTCCATATTAAGAATGTATTCAACAATTAGCCATGGTAACAAACTTACACAATTGTCTATATACCATTGTTCCATAATAGCTTTATAAGGTTTCAGAGATGACACATACAAAACAAAAAAGAAATGAAAACAAACACAAAAGTCACATGATTGAACAAGGGAACACATTCACATTTTTGAAAGATCACAACCTAAAATCTCATATGTACAGAACTTATTGTATCCTATGCAAATATTACCAAAAACTCAGGATTGTAATATTTTATTAGCCAGAATCAATAAGTAAAAAATTGTCACTTGTTTGGGAGGTTGAAGCAAGAGGATAGCCTGAGCTCAGGGGTTCAAGACCAGTGGGGACAAATTTAAGAGACCGTGTCTCCATAATAACTAAAAACATTAGCTGAGCATGGTAGTGTGTGCTTGTAATTCCAGCTACTTGGAACAATTGCTTGGATGCAGGAGGCCAAGTTTACAGTCACCACTGTACTTCAGCGTGTGTAACACAGTGAGACTTTGACTCAAAAAATAAATACTCTCACAAAAAGCAAACAATGATGTTACATAATGATTTTTAAAAATCTATTTATTAACAATCAATAGCAGGTACAAATGTGTATTCGACTGATCTCAGTTCCCAGATATATGAAGCAAATGTGATCAAAATAAAGCAAAAAATACACAGCATCACAGTAACTGTGAAATAATTGAATACCTTACTTTCAATAATGACTTGAAATCCCAGATAAAAGATCGATAAGGATTTAGAGGATTTGAACAACACTAGGAACAATTAGAGTGAAAGGTCTTTCACAGAACTTTCCAATCAACACCATCATATACTACATATTCAGTTGAACATAGCACATTCTCCTAGATAGACAACATATCAGAACACAAAACAAGTCTTAGCATGTTAAAGAAGACTGAAATTAGCCAGACACTTAAGACATGCCTGTAATCTGAAGGTGGACGTGAGAGAATTGACTGAGCCCACAGGTTCAAGACCAGTCTGGGCAACATGGTGAAATCACATTTCTACTATATATATATATTTTTTTTTTAAGTAGCTGAGCATGGTGTTGCATGCCTGTAGTTCCAGCTGCTTGGAAGGCTGAGGTGGAAGGATCAACATTTTGGAAGGCTGAGGTGAGTGGATGGCTTGAGTCAATTTTTTTGTGAGTACAAAAGTTTTTACCACATTTTTAACATTTGTAGGGTTTGCTTCCAGTATGGGTTTTGACATTTTGAGCAAGTCTTGAATGAAAGTGAAAGGATTTGTAACGTTTAGAGAGGGCTGTTGTAAGGTTTCTCTCCAGTAATTATTTGTGGATTCTGTGTTGATTAGGAGAACATTGTATAGATACACAAATTTAAAAAAGAAAAATTAAAAAAATTAAAGAATCCTGCAATTTCAACCTTAGGTATGAAACTGTAGACATTATGCTAAGTGAAATGAGCCAGGCACACACACACAAATACTGCATGAGGCTGGGTGCACTGGCTCAAGCCTGTAATCCCAGCACTTAGGAGGTGTCAAGAGGATTGCCTGAGCTCAGGGTTCCAAGAGCACACTGGGCAGGTTGGAGAGACCTTGTATGTACAATAAATCAAAATGTAAGTTGGGCGTGGTAGTACACACCTGTAGTTCCAGCTACTTGGAAGCCTGAGGTAAAAGGATTGCCTTAGCCTAGCAGATCATGTCAGCAGTGGCCATTAGCATGCCACTGCACTCCTACCTGGGCAACAGTGAGATTCCAACTCGGGGAAAAAAAAGTACTGCATTATCTCACTAGTGTGGAATCAAGAAAGATTGCACTCATAGAGGAAGAAAGTACAATGGTGGTGGCCAGGTCCTAGAGGTGGGGAAAATGGGACATGTTTTTCAATGGTTACAAAATTTCAATTATCACTGAGTTTAGGGAACTAATGTATAACATAGTGACTTCTGGTTAAGAATAAGGTCCTGTATGCTCAGAAAATTTGCCAAAATAATAGCCATTATGTGTCCTCCTTACACAACATAAAAATGGCAACCCAAAAGATTATTATGTTCATTAGCATAATTGTAATCATTTCACGATATATAGGCATATCAAATTATTGCATTATACACATGTGGTTACACGTTTCTTATTTACATATGAAAACTCAGATGTCAATGACACATTAACACATGTACATGGGTGTACATATGTATACATATACATAGACTAGTCCTAACTTTCATACTAAGTAAAAGAAAATTATAAAATGAGTGTTATTAAGAAACAAGGTGACAGGCTCAGTGGCTCAGTTTGCAATGTTCATTAGCATAATTGTAATCATCATTTCACAATGTATAGGCATATCAAATAATTACAATATACATAGCTACACAGCACGTCTTATGCATACAAATAAAATGTTAATGACATAAACACATGAAAATGGCTGTACATATATATGTAGACTAATTCTAATCTTCATATGAAACAAAATTATAAAATAAGAGTTATTAAGAAACAAGGTAACATCTGGGAGTTTAATATGTTTACCAATGCTCTATGTGATATAGTATACTTAAGAATTTGGATATATAGAAATAAACTACCAATCTCAGTTCATACTAAAAAAGAAAAATTAAGTAAAATAAAAATTTCTCCTATCAAGAGATATAGTTTGTGTCCTGGTAGAATTATAGAGTACGAATTTGAATGAAATCACATTGGAAACTTCCCTAGGATAGAAAATCATAAAGTAGAAAGCATATAACATCTGTCTGGGGTTCTTAACCTTTCTCAATTAAATAACAAAGTCACTGCTTTCACATATTTCCAACATGATGTAAAAAGGAGACTTGAAAAAAGTTTGACATGAATTTTCTAACTAAATAAGCAGATATTTGCACATCTTTAAAAGCATCAGAAAGGTAGTCAGACCATGAAGACCCTAACAAACCATTAAGTGAACTTTGATTTCCTCTGTAATCTTGAAATGAGATCACTGAAGAAGCAGCAGAGATTTTGGAGAATTTCAGAACATGGAGTAATAGTTGTCCCTTTGTGGAACAAAAGAGAAAGAATCCAAGATTTCTCAGAAACCATTTCCACTGGGGCAGACCACCTTCCCAAACCACATCTCAAGCTCTGCTTCCTCAACCTGTGTCATCTGCTTCATTCACTCCCACCTACCTGGAGGTTTCACTAATGTGCTGAGTCTCCTCACATCCCAGGGCTCTTTCCTTTGCTCCAGACATGTGACCAGGATTGGATTAGAGACAACAAGTCCAGTTTTATTAGAAAAAAGTAACATGACCATTGCTGGGGTTCTTTGATTACAAACCTAGTATTGTGCTCAGTGGAGAACACATGATACCAGATTCTAGAAAATTAATCCTCAAATACTATTTCCCAATAAAACCTTTTAAACATTTAGATAGAATTTTTAATTTGTAGGTTTTTTTTTTTTTTTTAAGTGGGAATCTTACTTTGTTGCCCAGGCAACCCAAGGCTTGACCTGATGAGATTAGATGATTCTTCTCTCTCAGAATTCCATGTAGCCAGAACCACAGGTGCATGCTAGCACACCCACCTAATTTGTTGATTTATTGTAGAGATGAGGTCTTGCTACATTGCCCAGGTTGTTCTTGAGCCCACGGGCTTAGGCAGTCCTCTCACCTTGGCCTCCCAATGTGCTGGGATTACAGGCTTAAGCCACTGCTTGTGGGATCTTAGCTCAGTACTAGTGAGAAAAAACTTATGGTAGCAATTAGATTGAGGTGTGGGCAATGGTATTCTATGCAACAAAATTTCTGGACTTACCACTAATATAGATAGAAGGACCCATGTCAATTCACAACAGAGAATGCCTCATGACAAAATGAAATATCATTAATTTTTTCTTTTCTATGTTAACAAATCACCAACTTTTCTTTGATAGCAGGAATCTGAAACTCATTCACACAAAGTAGAAATTCCCAGAAAACATTCTGCATAAGAAGGATATGGAATCCTTAGTATGAAATAGGAATTGTGTGTTGACACTGCACACCTAGAAAAAGTAAGTTTCTGTGGTTCTCTAATATCACATTCCAGTGCAATACATGCTGAGTGGGGTCCAAGCATTCCCACTCCTCTGGAGAGAATTCTATGACCACATCCTTGACTGCCAACAACCCCTGAAAACAAGAACAACACACATTTACCAAGTGACCATGCCTCTAAGCAAAGTAAGTGTAAAGAGAACGGGGTCCAGCGGATATGTCAACTAGAATTAAGCAATAAGGTAATTTGTAACACAGAAATTTTCTCTAATGCATCAAATCTGAAAAAAAAGAGGATGAAATAAAATCTACTCAACCAGTGTGGACACTCCATTTTTGTGAACAATACATCATAAATATGGATATCAATGTAGGCATGTACATTTTTCAGTGTTTTCATCACACAGAATAAGTTGCATATATTGCTCAAATGGAAAATTCCTAGAGAGTTGGAAGGTCTTCGTTAAGTTCCATTTTTTAATTTTTTTTTTGAGTTGGAGTCTCACTCTGTCATCCAGACTGGAGGGCACTGGCATGCTCCCGGCCACTGCAGCCTTGACCTGCTGGGCTCCAGGGGCCCTTTCACCTCAGCATTCCAAGTAGCCAGAAATACAGGCATGTGCTACCATGCCTGGGTAGTTTTTTATTTATTGTAGAGACAAGGTCTAGCCAAGTTGCCCAGGCGGGTCTCGAATTTGCGGGCTTCCACAATCCGCTCACTTTGGCCTCCCAAAGTGGTGGGATTACAGGCTGAGCCACTGAGAATGTAACTTATAAATGCAACCTAATAAAAAATATATTTTAGGCAAAAATCAGCCTACAGTTCTCTACCATAGCATGTAATCTCCAAAAGTGTATTTATATTGTTTGTTTTTAGCATCCTAGAGAACAAGTATCTTCTTCTTTTTTTTTTTTTTTTGAGTTGGAGTCTCACTCTGTTGCCCAGATTGGAGTGCAGTGGCTCACTCCTGGTCACTGCAGCCTCAACCTGCTGGACTCCAGCGATCCTTCTGCCTCAGCCTTCCAAGTAGCTGGAACTACAGGCACACTCTACCACACCTGGCTTAATTTTTGATTTATTGCAGAGATGAGGTCTCGCCAAGTTGCCCAGGCGCATCTCAAACCCGCGGGTTCAGGCAATCCACTCACCTCAGTCTCCCAAGTGCGGGATTACAGGCTGAGACACTGAGCCCAGCGAGAACAATTATCCTCTCTTTTTTTTTTTTTTGAGTTGGAGTCTCACTCTGTCTCCCAGAGTGGAGTGCAGTGGCACACTCCTGGTCACTGTAGCCTTGACTTGCTGGGCTCCGGTGATTCTTCTGCCTCAGCCTTCCAAGTAGCTGGAACTATAGGTGTGCGCTAACATGCCTGGCTAATTTTTGAGTTTATTGTAGAGATGAGGTATCGCCAAGTTGCCTAGGTGGGTCTCGAGCCCACGGGCTCAGGCAATTCACTTACTTCAGCCTCCCAAAGTGCTGGGATTACAGGCTGAGCCACTGAACCCAGGTCTTCTAATTCTTTTTTTTTTGTTTTGAGTTGGAGTCTCACTCTGTCACCCAGACTGGAGTGCAGTGGCTGCTCCCAGCCACCGCAGCCTCGACCTGCTGGGCTCCGGCGATCCTTCCACCTCAGCCTTCCAAGTAGCCAGAATTACAGGCACGTGCTACCACGCCTGGCTCATTTTTTGATTTATTTAGAGATGAGGTCTTGCTGCGCAGGCAGACCTCAAACCCGCAGGCTCAGACAATCCACTCACCTCAGCCTCCCAAAGGCACAGGATTACAGGTTGAGCCACTGAGCCCTGCTCTTCTAATTCTTTATTCAAACTCTCCTGAGTTATTCTGGGCAGTAACTGCCATTCGGTTTAAATGTACATTTTATTAATAGTGTTCTGTATGGAGCTGATGGAGCATCTAGAAAGAATCTTAATAATGCATGTTCTTAATAGTGCAAGGCTCATGCCTATAATCCCAGCACTTTGAGAGGCCATGGCAAGATTTCCTGAATCCATGAGTACGAGACCAGCCCTGGCAACTTGGTGAGACCTCGTCTCTATAATAAATCAAAAAATTAATCAGACTATGGTGGCCGTGAGTGGGTCACTGCACTTCAGCCTGGGCAACAGGGAGAACCAACTCAAAAAAAAAAGTACATGTTGCCATCCTTCATTGGGATCTGAGTATCTAACCCATTACTGCATCTCCAGTGGGATTTTTGGGTACCTTGTCTTCTGATGGTCCTCAGCCACAAGGGAACATTTTTAATACTGCTGGTGAGAACAGTTCAAGGCAACTAAGCAGTATGGATGAAGAGAACAGAGGAGGCTATGGAGGGAGCAGTGTCCTGCAGGTGTATTGAATATCACAGGAAGAACAAAAACAGTTGAAAGAAACTCATTAGGTGGAACTGTCATCAGGACAGCAAGAAGGTTTGCAAGTTTTAAACACATGACATTCCTTCTGACCTGGGTCACATTTTCCTAAGGTGCAGCCATTTCTTTTCCTTTTCTTCCTACTTCTCTGGGATTTCTTATCTGGTGAGATTATCTAGTCAAGTTGCACCTACATGTTGAAAATATGCCTTTATTAATTTCAAAATTAAATGCGTTTATTTTGGGTCAGTCTTTTTTTTTTCTTGTTTTGAGTTGGAGTCTCACTCTGTCGCCCAGACTGGAGTGTAGCAGCCGCTCCTGGCCACCGCAGCCTCGACCTGCTGGGCTCCGGTGATCTTTCCACCTCAGCCTTCCAAGTAGCCAGAATTACAGGCACGCACCACATGCCCGCTGATTTTTTGATTTATTGTAGAGATGAGGTCTCACCAAGTTGTCCAGGTGGGTCTCGAACCTGTGGGCTCAGGCAATCCACTCACCTCAGCCTCTCAAAGTGCAGGATTACAGGCTGAGTCACTGAGCCCGGTTTTTTTTTATCAATCTTACCACCCTCTCGGGAGCACCTGCATTTGCTTTCCTGTGTGCCTGAGGTTCTCTTTGATTTGTAGATTCTTTCACCATCTCCCTGAGGTGGGGTTACCTTGTCCTTTGGGATAGTTTTCCTTCCTCCACAAGTGCAAGATCATAACCCTAACCCTACCTGTTTATCTAGTTATTTATGAGGCAGAACATGGGAAATTGGAGTGTCTGTGAGTGGCTTTGAGATAGGGAAAAGGGGGACATCACTTAAGTCCTCATGGGTAGGGGAATTCTGTGCAGCAATCTGGTCTTACAAAATATATATGATGGGACATCTTAAACTACAGCTATTTGTCAGAATTTCCTCCCTACCCATGACCCTTGCCACTGTCTCTAGCCTTATTCCTCTCTTTTGCTTTGCTGTTTCTGAGTTGTAGCCTTCATAATAAACTGGGAAACATAAGTGAATGTTTTGCTGAGTTCTGTGAGTGTTCCATCAAATCATTGGACTGGAGGAGGGTTTGAGGAACCCCTGTTTTATAAGCAGTTTTTCCAAAGCAAAGAAGGTCTTGGGTTTTGTAACTGGCATCAGCAGTGTGGGCAATGTTGTGGGGCTGAGCCCTGAACTTAGGGGTTTGTCCTACTTTTGGGTGGTGACAGAATTGAATTGTTGGACAAACAATTGGTGTTGGAGACTGGTTGGTGACCAGTAAACTTTATCCATGTGAGGTCAGAAAAAGACATCACAGATCAAAATTGTGAACTACTTCAGGTGAGTGTTTGATCCTAGTGAGAATTGATACCCTGGAAGATGAAGGAATACCATGATGCGAGGTGGGAACAGTAGAGTGTATGGTGGTCCCACAATTAAATTCTCAGATGGTCATGTTTCCCTTAATCACTGCCTGGTAGTGACATTTTTTATTGGAAAAAAAAAAGACAGAGATGAGAGATGCTTTAAAAAGCAAGATAAAATTGATAGATAAGCCGGGGTCGGTGTCTCAGTCTGTAATGCCGCACTTTGGGAGGCTGAGGTGAGTGGATTGCCTGAGCCCGTGGGTTTGAGATCCACCTGGGCAACTTGGTGAGACCTCATCTCTACAATAAAATTTTAAAAAAATTAGCCAGGCATGGTAGCACATGCCTGTAGTTCCAGCTACTGGAAGGCTGAGATGGAAGGATCACTGGAGCCCAGCAGTCGAGGCTGGAGTGACTGGGAGCAGCCACTGCACTCTAGTCTGGGTGACAGAGTGAGACTCAACTCAAAAAATAAATAAATAAATAAATAAAAGCCAGGCTTGGTGGCTCAGCCTGTAATCCTGCGCCTTTGGGAGGCTGAGGTGAGTGGATTGTCTGAGCCCGTGGGTTCGAGATCCGCCTAGGCAGTGAGACCTCATCTCTACAATCAATCAAAAAATCAACTGGGTGGGGTAGTGCATGCCTGTAATTCTGGCTACTCGGAAGGCTGAGGTGGAAGAATTGCCAGAGCCCAGCAGGTGAGGCTGCGGTGGCTGGGAGCGGCCACTGCACTCCAGTCTGGGTGACAGAGTGACACTCCAACTCAAAATAAAATAAAATAAAATAAAATAAAGTAAATAAAATAAAATAAAATTGATAGATCATTGATAAGCATGCTCCAGCATGATTGTCAGGGGATTTCTCAGTACTGACACCTTGCAGATCATAAGGGATTTGCGTTATACAGCAAACATCTTGAAAAAAGGAAAAAATACCAACCAAGAATATTAGATTTAACCCAAGTGTCCTTCAAAATAAAAAATACTTTTTGAGATAAACTTTAGCCAGGCTTGGTGGCTCAGCCTGTAATCCTGTGCCTTGGGAGGCTGAGGTAAGTGGATTGCCTAAGCCTGCAGGTTTGAGAGCTGCCTGAACAACTTGGTGAGACCTCATCTCTACAATAAATCAAAAAAATTAGCTGAGTGTGGTGGCGCATACCTGTAGTTCCAGGTACTTGGATGGCTGAGGCGGAAGGATCATCAGAGTCCAGCAGGTTGAGGCTGCAGTGGCCGAGAGTGGCCACTGAGCTCCAGTCTGGGTGGCAGAGTGAGATTCTAACTTAAAAAAATAAAATAAAATAAAATAAAATAAAAAGATAAACAAATGCTAAAAATTAATTGCTAGGCATCCCATATAGCAAATGTTAAAGGATGTTCTTTTCATTGAATGCTAAACTGAGTGTAAAAAGCATCACAAAATCAAAAGTATAGCCTTTTGCAATGGTACACAAGGCCAAAAACACCCTGAAATTATCCTTTTGGATGGTGGGCCCCTTTGTAGTACAGGCTTTCATGGCTAAGTTAATGTTCTATAAATTTACCTCAACATACCTGCTGTTGCTGTGAGAGGCAGCACAATGGAAGAAACAGTCTTGTGGCAAAGAGGTGACTGGTTCTTTTACCCTGGCCACGAACCTCCCCACACTATGCTGGGTATTCAGTATTTTCTGTCCAGAAACAGCATGAATCCTGTGCCTCACTCTCTATTCACCCAATCTCACCCCAAGTGACATTTTTATTGTTTCCTGCTGAGAAAAGTCCTCAAAAAGAAAAACTTTGTCAATTTGGAAAAGATAAACAGAATACAGTGGAAGAGGTAACAGGGATGAAAACCGACGAGCTCCAAATTGTTTCACAGCAGAAGAGAAAGCTTTTTTTTTTTTTTTTTTGAGTTAGAGTCTCACTCTGTCACCCAGACTGGAGTGCAGTGGCTGCTCCTGGTCACCGCAGCCTCGACCTGCTGGGCTCCGGTGTCCGCATCAGCCTTCCAGTAGCTGGAACTACAGGTGCGCACTACCACACCCGGCTCCTTTTTTTATTTATTGTAGAGATGAGGTCCTGCCAAGTTGCCCAGGTGGTTCTCAAACCTGTGGGCTTAGGCAATCCACTCACCTCAGCCTCCCAAAGCATGGGATTACAGGCTGAGCCACCGAGCCCGGCTGAGAAAGCATCTTGAAAGGAGGTGTATCATATCAAAAACAGATTACTTTGAAGGTGACTGACATTCAAACAGGAATACACAATTTCTTTTCCTTGGATGGGTTGGAGTTTCTGTCTTCCAGGCTGGAGTGCGGTGGTATGCTCACGGTCACCCCAGCATTGACTTTCTGGGCTCAAACAATCCTTCTGCCTTAGCCTTCCAAGTATCCAGAACTACAGGCATGCACAACCATGACTGGTTAATTTTTTTGATTTATTGCAGACACTAGGTCTCACCAAGTTTCCTGAGCTGGTATCAAACCCGTGGACTCAGGTGATCCACTGAGCAACTGAGCCCGGCCCACAATTTTTAATGAATACATTCTGAGATTTTTTTTTTTTTTTTTTGCACTTTCCCTTTGTTTACATAAATAAACACAAAATATTGTAGTTTCAGGATGATGGTGCATGTAATGTTTAATTGTGTTACCAAATTTAAAGACAATGGAGAAAAACTCATAAATGAAACATCTGTTAAGAAATATAGAGTAGAAAAATATATAGTCAGTGACACTGACATCAGTGAGAAGTGATGCGAGGAGAAACCACTTTTGCATGCAACTGACATTGTATCATGACCAGTTTAATATATATTGTTGTCAACTTAAGATACTTCATGTATTTTCATGGTAACCACTTAGAAAATAGCTATACAGGATAGGAGTGCTGGCTCATGCCTATAATCCCAGCATTTTGGGAGACCAAGATGAGGGGATTGCCTGAGTCCACGGGTTCGACATCAAGCTGGGCGGCTAGGTTAGACCTCATCTCTACAATAAATGAAAAAATTAGCCAGGAGTGGTGTCATACCTGTAGTTTGAGCTGCTTGGATGGCTTAGGTGGAAGGATTACCTGAGCCCAGCAGGTCAAGGCTGCCATGGAAAGAAAGGATCACTACAGATATCATTCCATAAGTTAGTTAAAAGTATATGGTTCTTATTTACCTATAACGTTGAGTAAGGTAGAATAGATTAACACTAATGGCAGCAAAATAATTTACTGTGTGGACAATTATTAATGCTTTATACACAATTTTGTTTATTAAAACACATTAAGTTTGCACAGACTAAGTAAACATTCCAAAGTTTACTGTGTGCTTGTGACCAAAAACTGATTACATTCAAGAAGTATTTGTTCTTCTAATAGACTGATATAGGTAAGAACAGCTTTTTTCAGTTTTCAAAAACTTAATCTAAGTAGTTACTAAATAAAAACTTACAATATATGCCTTTTAAGAGAGCAATTGTCTTTTATCTGATACCTATGAAAATACCTCTATTTATACTATATCGACGTACACTTAGGGCTTTTAAGTATTGACAGTATGAAGATGCATGAAGATATTAATGGCCTGGTATCATTATTCCCTTAATATGTAAATGGTAAGACAACTGGTTTCTAATACTGTCAAAGTTTCTTTGTCATTGATTTCAGTGGCATAAAATGTTATCTTGAGCACCAAGCTCAGACAGAACTTATAACAATTCTCACTGTGAGCCACCGAAACCTCTCCAATTAGACCTTTCAATTCATATTACATATCAGTGTTCTTCAGCATCCACAGAAAACTGGAGATGACTACTGTTCACTTAGTATAGAAGGGCCTATCATAGCTATAATGTAGCAACAACTGACCACATGCTTTTACATAAACACTGGAAATGAAGGCATAGCATCATGTGAGGTGAGTCAAATCAATACTTTTTGCTTTCCAAAATATCCTCAAATTCTGCCAATATGAAAACAAAAGCTTACATTGAATATATTATGTGTTCCTTTTTAAAAAAACATTTTATAATGCTATTTTATATCTGATGTTATTTCAACTTGACTTTTGATTAAATAAGTTTCCACACATTAAATCATGTTTCCACATATTTTTGAGGGTGCCACATTTTCTCTGTCCATTCATTCTTTGAAGGACACTTAGGTTGCTTCCACATTTTGACTTTTGTAAAGAATGCTGACATAAACATGGATGTACACATATCTTTTTCAGGTTCTGCATTCCATCTTTAGATAGACAACTAGAGATGTTACTCTTGTATTTTTTCTTTTTCTTTTTCTTTTCTTTCTTTTTTTTGAGTTGGAATGTCACTCTGTCACTGAGGCTGGATTGCAGTGGCATACTGTTCATGGTCACTGCAACCTCGACCTGCTGGGCTCAGGTGATCCTTCTGCTTCAGCTTTCCAAGTAGCTGGAACTGCAGGCACACACCACCATGCTCAGCAAATATTTTGATTTAATATAGAGATGAGGTCTTGCTAAATTACCCAGGCTGGTCTCAAATCTACAATGCTCCCAACTTGGCCTCCTAAAGTGCTGGGATTAAAGGCTCAGGCACCAGGCCTGGCCAATTTATTTAAACTTTAAAGTCTTGGCTCAGGTGATACTTCTGCTTCAGCCTTATAAGTAGCTGGAACTACAGGTGCACACTACCAACCCGGCTTACTTTTTGATATGTTGTGGAGACAAGGGCTCATCCAGTTGCCCAGGATGGTCTTGAACCCCTGAGCTCAGACAATTCTGTTTCCTTAGCCTTTCAGATTACTGTGATTACATCTCAGTATTCTGGTAAAAAAGGATGAAAACTAGCCGGGCTTGGTGGCTTAGTCTGTAATCCCATGCCTTTGGGAGGCTGAGGTGAGTGGATTGCCTGAGCCCGCGGGTTCGAGACCTGCCTGGGCAGCGAGACCTCATCTCTACAATAAACGAAAAAATCAGCCAGGCGTGGTAGCACATGCCTGTAATTCCTGCAACTGGGAAGGCTGAGATGGAAGGATCACCGGAGCCCAGCAGGTCGAGGCTGCGGTGGCCAGAAGTGGCCACTGCACTCCAGTCTGGGTGACAGAGTGAGACTCCAACTCAAAAAAAAAAAAAAAAAAGCCTGAAAACTAGTATGTATGACATGCTCCATTAGGTTGTTTTTTTTTTAACTAGAACATGCACTTTACTGACTGCCATAGTAGAAAATTGTATTAATACAAACTTCTGTATAATGTGGTCAAGGAAGGGAGCAGAAAATGGAAAACAGAGTAAAAGGAGCTCCACCATGGGTGGATCATGGCATCAATGTTGCCTCAGTCTATTAAAAAACTAAGATGATTGGCCATGGTGGCTCAGGTTTGTAATCCCAGCACCTTGAGAGGCCAAGGCAAGAGGATTGTCTGAGAACACAATGTTTAATACAAGCCTGGGAAACTTGGTGAGGCCTTGCCTCTACAATAAACAAATAAATAATTAGACTGGCATGGTAGCCACTGCACTCCAGTTTGGGCAACAGAGTAAGACTCTGACTCAAAATAAACAAACACTAAGATGACCAACCCTGGAACAACGATGATATCAATGGTCACAAGGATTCTAAGAATCATGGCCTAGATGTTTAGGCACTTGGTGATGGAGGTGTAGACTTTGACATCATTCCCAACCCCATGATCTTCTTGTCCCTAGACTTCAAAAAATAATTTAAAATTTCAAAAAGGCCATGATAGGCATGATGTGTTCAGATAATCTCACCTGAGAAAATAGTCCTAGAGAAAATAGAGGAAGTGGAAGAAATGGCTGGTTCTCAGATAAATGTATCCCAGGGCAAGGGCTGTATCCACTTTCCCTACTGGAATATCATTTTTTTAGCACTTGCAAACCATTACTTTTGTATTTTTGATGGTCCTGCCTAATAAGTTTTTTTTTTTTTAATTTGGAGTCTCACTCTGTTGCCCAGACTGGAGTGCAGAGGCACACTCACAGCCACTGCATCCTCAACCTGCTGGACTCTGGCAATCCTTCCACCTCAACCTTCCAAGTAGCCAGAACTACAGGTGTGCATTACCACACCTAGCTAATTTTTTTGAATTATTCTGGAGAGGAGGTCTCGCCAAGTTGCCAGGATGGGACTCAAACACATGGGCTCAAACAATCTGCTCACCTGAGCTACCCAAAGTGCTGGGAGTACAGGCTGAGTCACCGAACCTGGCCTAATAAGGTTTTTTTTTTACACGTTTTTGATCTTGTGATATTCAAGGGCCATAACAAAAACTTCTCACAACATTGTAGAGTTTTCTCTCTGTTGTTCATCCATGCTCCCTAGCTGCCATGAACAGTTCTCATTATGAAATTAAAATCTGCAGTATTAAAAATATTCCTTTGTGACTGTGGAACAAGAAAATGCATGGTCCCCAATATTCCTCTTTGAGATGGCATAGATCCCCAGATACTAGTGAAGTTTGGAAACGTGTACTTTTAAGATTCCTTCTGGATGCTCCATCAGCTCCAAGCAGAACATGGCTACTAACATGCACACCTAAACAGGATGGCAAATACTGCTCAGAATAAGTCCGGAAGGTCTGACAAAGAAATTAGGCAAGGCTCAGTGGCTCAGCTTGTCATCCCAGCACTTTGGGAGGATGGGGAAAGTAGATTGCCTGATACTGCAGGTTCTAGACCAGCCCGGGCAACCTGAAAAGAACTCATCTCTACAATAATTCAAAATTAGCCATGCGTGGTAGCATGCATCTATACTTCTGGCTACTTGGAAGTCTGATGGATCGCCAGAGACCAGTAAGTCAACAATGGGTAGTCATGAGCGTACCACTGCACTCCATCCTGGGCGACAGTGAGACTCTAACTCAGGGGGAAAAAAAAGAATAATTAGAAGAGACTTACTCTTTAGGATGTTAAAATGAAATAAATACACATTTGGAGATTACTGAACATGGGAGATGCCTGTATTTGGAATTCAGCATAAAATATATTTTGTTAATTTTTAAATTTAGGTAAAACTTTACTTTTTTTTTTTGAGTTGGACTCTGACTCTGTCACCCAGACTGGAGTGCAGTGGCCACTCCCGGTCACCATAGTCTCGACCTGCTGGACTCTGGCGATCCTTCTGCCTCAGCCTTCCGAGTAGCCGGAATTTCAGGCACGCACTACTACGCCTGGCTGATTTTTTTTTTTTTTTATTGTAGAGATGAGGTCTCGCCAAGTTGCCCAGGTGGGTCTCGAACCCGCGGGCTCAGGCAATCCACTCACCTCAGCCTCCCAAAGCACAGGATTACAGACTGAGCCACCGAGCCCGGCAAACTTTACTTTTTTTGGCCTATAATATCTTAGTGCTCCTGTGGTGCCATCTGTGTACGTTTTCACCTGATACTGATATGTCCTATTACAGTTGATATTAATTTTATTCACTTGATTAAGGTAACTGCTGACACATCTTTTTATGTATATGTTAATTTATTTTTTTGAATTAGAGTCTCATCTTCTTGCTCAGGCTGGAGTGCAGTGACTACCATGCATGGGTAGTTTTTAAAAATTTATTGTAAGCCAGGCTCGGTGGCTCACCCTGTAATCCCATGCTTTGGGAGGCGGAGGTGAGTCAATTGACTGAGCCTGCGGGTTCGAGATCCACCTGGGCAACTTGGTGAGACCTCATCTATCAAATAAATAAATAAATAAATAAATAAATAAATAAATAAAATTAGCCGGGCATGGAAGCCCATGCCTGTAGTTCCAGCTACTTGGAAGGCTGAGGCAGGAGAATCACTGGAGCCCAACAGGTCGAGGCTGCAGTGGCCGGGAGCTTACCACTGCACTCCAGTCTGGTTGAGAGAGTGAGACTCTAACTCAAAAATAAAAAAATTATTGTAGAGACAAGGTCTCACCAAATTGTCCAGGCTGTTTTTGAACCTTTGAATTCAGACAATTCCTTCAACTTGGCCACCCAAAGTGCTGGGATTACAGGCTTGAACCACCATGTGCAGCCTAATTTCTTAAGTTATTAATACCTTGTTGAAGTATGCCAAGCATCATCAGATTTAATCTGGAAGGTCTCCAGTCTTCTTAGATTCACTTAGAAATTAGCTGCTTTGAAAAATGAAGGCTCTTTTGTATAAGGCTGACAAGGTATGACAGTGCTTTTGCAGCCTTCAGTCATGCTGACAGTGGTGGCAGAGGCTGCCGGACCATCACTAATCTCCTCAAGGTGTGACAAAGCCTATGAGTTTGAAGGTGTATGAAGGTGAAAAATGTTTTTCTAAGACTTGTAGAAAGATAGCTGTGAAAAAACTATGAGGAACACCACTGAAGTATATAGGTGACTGCAGATGAATGAACTTTGAGTAGTTTAAAAATGATTACATTGCTCCAAGTGTGACATGCAACATTTTTGAATGAAAAGTAAAGACTTCTTCAAGAAAAAGAGATGGACAGAATGAAATAATAAAAGTGAATGCTCTTTGTAATGTTGATAACCCCATGATAAATTACCTAATGTGTTCCCCACTTACTCAGAAGGCTTAGGCAGAGGATTTCTTGAGTCCATAAGTTGAGGCTGCAGTGAGCCATAATCAAGCCACTACACTCCAGCTGATAGAAGTTATTATTAAAGCTAGACTTGGGTACTTAAATACAATATCTTTAAAGACTAGGGATAAATTGTAATATATTCCAAACACAGAAACAAACCTGAGAGATTTGATTACCAATAATAGCTTCTCGGGATCACGCTTTAAGAAGAAAAAGTTATTCCTCTGTTTGACAGTATAATGAGAGTGAAGAGTCAAAAAAATGTATAAGGGAATATTAAATTATGATGGACATTGGACTATGGAAACCATGTTTTGACAACATCAACTTTTAAAATGTTTACTTATAATGAAAGTAATTGCACACATTTTATTCAAAAATAACACAAGCTGTGTTTCCTAAATAATTTAAGTAATGGCAGAATAACCTCATTTTTAGAACATTACCCATCACTAACTTAAAATATGATGGACCTTCTGTTGCATATTTTATTATTTTCTCTTTTATCAGAACTAACTTGTGTTAAAGGACTCACATTGCACAGATGTTGACTCCAATACTCTGATCAATTAAAAGGGCTCAGTCACCACTCTCTGGGTGAGAATGTATGAAGACCTGGTTGGAAGCAAACACACTGGAAAGACAAATTTTCTGCACATGTGTGAGATTCAGTCTCAGGGAGACACAGAAAGACCACATCTTCTCTTCCACCCCAGTGACTTTCTTCATGTAATGCATTTCCATATCTGTGTCTACTTTTAAACTTTGTATTTTGTTGGTTTCTCTGTGCATTTTCCTTTTTTGTTGAGTTGGAGTCTCACTCTTGTCACCCAGGCTCAAGTGCACTGGCACACAAACGACCAACACAACCTCGACCTGATGGACTTAGGTGATCCTTCTGCCTCAGCCTTCCAAGTAGCTTGAACTACAGATGCTTGTCACCATGCCTGGCTATCTCAATGCATTTTTAGTCACCATCACAGTACATTACTTTCCAAGTTCTTCTCACATTCAGTGTCACCCTGTCTTCCTTTTCAGACTTTTTTCTTTTTGATGTGGAGACTCACTCTTGGCTCATGCTGGAGTGCAGGGGTATGCTCATGGCCATTGTAGCCTCACCTGGCTGTGCCCCTGATCCTTCTGCTTCAGTCTTCCAAGTAGCTAAAACTATAGGAGCACACTACCATGCCTGGCTTAATTTTTTTATTGTAGAAAGACAAGGTCTCACCAAATTATTCAGGCTGCTCTCGAATTCCTGGGCTCAGGCAATCTTGCCTTGGACCCCCAAAGTGCTGGGATTTCAGGCTGAGCCACTGTACCTGAACATTTCACAAGAAATTTAATGTTTGTTGCCCTAATTTAAACACCAGCATTCTCATGATGACATTTCTGATGGACGTTTCATACAAGTTCCAAAATAGCTTTTATTTATTTATTTTTTTGAGTTGGAGTCTCACTCTGTTGCCCAGACTGGAGTGCAGTGGCCGCTCCCAGCCACCACAGCCTTGACCTGCTGGGCTCCGGTGATCCTTCCACCTCATCCTTCCGAGTAGCTGGAATTACAGACATGAGCTACCAAGCCTGGCTGATTTTTTGATTTATTGTAGAAATGAGGTCTCACCAAATTACCCAGGTGGGTCTCAAACCCGTGGACTCAGGCAATCCACTCACCTCAGCCTCCCAAAGTGTGAGATTACAGGCTGAGACACTGAGCCCGCCCCAAAATAGCTTTGATCAGTGGACTAGACACTGGAAACAGCACATAGCTTTTGTAAGGGAGTACTTTGAGGGTGACCACAGTGATATTCAGCAAAGAGGTATGTAGCACTTTTTCTAGGATAAATTTATGAAGTTAATGGGCAGATATTGTCTTGTTTATATCAAATTTTATCCATATTATATTGGTGCTGATCATCTGTCTTTGTCACAGGAGACAGACTCAGGAAAAATAAGCTAATTAAAAGGGCTTGGAGTCCAAATTGTGAGTTTCTTTTCTTCCTTCTAGTGCCCCCCCCAGCCACAAACACTGGCAATTTCTGCTACAGCAATAAAAATAGGACCCCACAGACCTACCAGCCTGACCAAACCCAAGCAGAACAGGCCAGGTGACCTCCCTTCTGAAGTCAAATTTCACAACATATCTGGCAGGCTTCATGCTTGACTGATTCCACATTAGAATTATGTGGGCACAATTAATTAAAACAAGATGAATTCTTTAACAAAGACCGATAGTCAGTCTGCAGAAAGGACACAAGTAATGGTATTTCTTCCAACTCACCACATGGTCCTATTTAGAAGCCTGGGCTGATAACCACTTAGGGAAGACTTGCCACTAAAGCTTTAATTTTCACATGAATCTTTTAACATTTTGGTCTCATTCTAAGAAACTGGAAGTCTGCAGATTTTAAGGCATCCCTGAATGGGTTCTTAAAACAGGTGTCCTGAAAATACTGATGTTATTTCACCTGAACCCACAGTCAGTAGCACTTGGTTAGAGAAAGTAGCCCTGGCATACAGGGTCCATGACACACAACACTCTTATAACAATGCAGTTTTCCCCCCTTTTATCTGCTCTTAGGCTTGGGGAAATTGTGAGCACCATCCTTGGGGAGACACTAGGAGCACTCACCATGCACTCTGATCTCTGATCAGTGTTGTGAGGAGACATTTCAGGGTGACATGAGCCCGGAGGGGGGGCTCAGAAAGAGGTGAATCTGGGAAGGGATAAGGCAAGGAGTGAGCCCTAGGTAGAAATCTGAAGAATTCTGATCTCTGTGCCCATGGGGTGTTTCCAGGTTTGAATTTCCTAAGCCTGCCCAAGAGTCACTTGACTCCCAGAGTTTGTATAATTTTAATCTTTTAAAGCCTTTTACTTCCTTGTCTATTTTATCACATGTTATAACAAACAATTTCAATGAGAACCCTAAGGCTTTTCTAGGGCAATAATATTAAAATCTAAATGGTTACTTTTAACCAGGCACAGTGACTTGTGCAGGTAATTCCAGCCCTTTGGGAGACATAGACAAGAGGACATACTTGAGACCAGGGGTTCAAGACCAGATTAGGCAACTTGGTGAGACCTCATCACTATAATAAATAAAAAAGTTAGTTGGGCTTGGTGTCACATACCTACAGTTCCTGCGACCTGGAAGGCTGAGGTGGAGGACCATCTGAGCCCAGCATGTCAAGGCTGCAGTGGCCATGAGCATGTCACTCAACTCCAATCTGCTTATGACAGAGTAAGACTCTGACTCTAAACAAAACAAAACAAAATAGTTATTTTTAACAAGGTAAAACCAACAGAAATAAAAAAAATGAAAACAGCAACTCTTCTGTCTGTGAATGCTGTTTTAGACAGTGACAGCAGAACTCAGAACAACAACGTAAGGTCAAGTCCCCAGGACACCTCCCTTCTTAGTATTAACTACAACCATTTTCCCATTTATGACACACGGAAGTTTCTGGAGTGTAGGGACCTTGACCACTTCATCTGCTTTTCTAGTAGCTGTTTGACATGGAGGCAACACTGTTATCTACCAGTTTGCTTATCCAGATCTACTCATTCTTTACTCAACTACTAGGAAATGAGCAAATCCCATCTGGGTATAACTCCAGTGTCAATTCATTTTTGGTCCACTTCACATTTAAAAATAATTTATCCAAAGTATTATGGTTGCTTCCTTAAATTACATCACCCAATCCACTCAGACTTTCAACTAAGAAAATGAGCAAATTAGCCGGGCATGGTAGTGCGCACCTGTAATTCTGGCTACTCGGAAGGCTGAGGCAGAAGGATCACCGGAGCCCAGCAGGTCGAGGCTGCGGTGGCCGGGAGTGGCCACTGCACTCCAGTCTGGGTGACAGAGTGAGACTCCAACTCAAAAAAAAAAAAAAAGAAAAGAAGCATATTATACTCAAATCATAGTATAAAAACCTTAATACATATAGAAACTGGAACTATATGGCAGTAATATTTTATAAAGAAAAAAAAGGGGAGAGTCTCAGGGAAGCAACCTCTTTAACCCACAGTGCAAAAGGAACTGCATAATAAATAGCTTCATGTTTCCTAACTTGGGACCCACTCTTGCTGTGAGATGCAGCCTGGAGGACTCACTCCCAGGCAGTGAGTATGGGAAAAGTGAGCATCTGGGAATTTAATTCTGGGACCTCCAAACATGCTCTACTGTCCTCTTTTTATGACATGGAATTTCTCCATCCTCAATTCTCAAAAGGAAACAAGCACTCAGTGGGTGTAGTTTAAAATTCTGACCTGTGATGTCTTTTTTTCTAGCCCCAACTGTGTAAAGTTTGCTGGAAATCAACCAGTCTGCAACACCAATTGTTTTTCCAACAATTCAAATGTCACCACACAGAGTTAGCACAAACCTCCAATTTTAGGGCTTAGTCCCACAACATTGCCCTCCCTGCAAATGCAAGTTACACAACCCAGGGGCCCTCTCTGCTACTGAGCAACTGCCTATAAAGCAGGGGCTCCCAAAATCTCTCCCACAGTTCAATAATTTGATGGAATACTCACTGAGTTCAGCAAAACATTTGACTTGTGTCTCAAGTTATTAGATAAGATACAACTCAGAAACAGCCAAGTGAAAGAGAGGAATAAGACAAGGGAGAGTGGCAGGAGATGTGGGTGGGGAGGAGATTCTGGTAAACAGGTGTGATAGAAGACAACACATCATTTGTGTTATGCATGAGCAGCTTGCTGCAAAGAATCTCCCTTTGCATTAGGACTTAAGTGATGTTCTCTTCTTTTTTTCCCTATCTCAAAGTCATTCACAGACACTGCATTTTCCCATTTTCTGCCTCATGAACAAAGACATGAATACTTTTGTCTTCAGTGGTCCAAACAAAACTCATGCAAACCAAGTTTTGCTTAAGTTTCCCTCCTTCTTCTCGAACCCTGAGCTCCAAGCTTCCCTCAGCCTGAGTCAACACCCCCCCCACTTTTTGCGCCTCTTAAAAACAGACTGACTTCAGAGTGAGATATTCTGTGATCCAGGATCTGCTGTTGCCACCCTCGATCATGCCCTCCCCATTCCACCTTCTTTCTAATCTTTTATTCTCCACATGGAAGAAAGCCCATTTGCGCCTAAACTTTGAGATCCTAGAGCAGGTGTTTCCACGCTATTGCAATACTTATTTATCATAAAGTTATTTTAACCCAAATTCAAATTTATTTCATGTAAAAATGTCTAAAAATGGTCCCAGGGCAGTGAAAATCACACCTTCTGATAGAGCATCACATCCTTTATTTTTACCCAATCCTGCCCACATCTCCCTGCAGACCCACAGCTTTCCAAGGCTCTAGAGCTTTTCTTGCTATCATGGGTTCCTTTCATGACTGCTGTAAACAAATGGGTGCACTTGCAGGAGAGCCTCAAGTGGAAGAATTCAATAGACCTTCATGACCTCCTTTGTAGGATCAGGGCTGAAATCAGTTTGGAACATTTGGGCTCCAGTTAAGTCTTTCTTTCTTCCTTCCTTCCTTCCTTCCTTCCTTCCTTCCTTCCTTCCTTCCTTCCTTCCTTCCTTTCTTTCTTTCTTTCCTTCCTTCTTTCCTTCCTTCCTTTTTCTTTCTTCCTTTCTTTCTTCCTTTTTTTCTTCCTTCCTTTCTCTCTTCCTTCCTTCCTTCCTTCCTTCCTTCCTTCCTTCCTTCCTTCCTTTCTTTCTTTCTTTCTTGAAGATTTACTGAGAGGAAAGAAAATCTCCCACAGTGGGAGGTGTCCCAAAGGGGTTGCCTAATCACTCAGTTTTAAATGAGAAAACACCAGCCGGGCTCAGTGGCTCAGCCTGTAATCCCGCGCCTTTGGGAGGCTGAGGTGAATGGATTGCCTGAGCCCGCGGGTTCGAGACCCGCCTGGGCAGTGAGACCTCATCTCTACAATAAATCAAAAAAAAATCAGCTGGGCGTGGTAGCGCGCGCCTGTAATTCTGGCTACTTGGAAGACTGAGGCGGAAGGATTGCCGGAGTCCAACAAGTCGAGGCTGCAGTGGCCGGAAGCGGCCACTGCACTCCCGTCTGGGTGACAGAGTGAGACTCCAACTCAAAAAAAAAAATAAATAAAAAGTAAATGAGAAAACACCCAGTGCAAAACCGCTCAGACTCACTGTTCATGTGTAGGAAGGGCAGGAAATTATAAGACACTTCTGTTACACACATCATCAGAAAAAAGCAAAGGTGATTATTTCTTTCAGACAATAAACATGTGTATATGCCTTCCATTATGAAAAATCATTGTGTAAACAATCACGTGTGAACACTGCTAGCAGTTGCCAAGGTTTTTCTCATAAAATTTAGCATTAAACTTGAATACCTACATTACACAATATGGGAAAAAATCCCCAGTGTCCAAAATTCTCACTCTTCCAAAAAAAAAAAAGTAATGGATGTTTTCACAGATCTGTGAAAGTCACCAATTCATTGACCATATATTCTTGTACCCGCCTGGGCAGCGAGACCTCATCTCTACAATAAAATAAAAAAATCAGCCGGGTGTGGTAGCACGCGCCTGTAATTCTGGCTACTCGGAAGGCTGAGGCAGAAGGATCACCAGAGCCCAGCAGGTCGAGGCTGCAGTGGCCGGGAGCGGCCACTGCACTCCAGTCTGGGCTGCAGAGTGAGACTCCAACTCAAAAAAAAAAAGAAAAGAAAGTATTGATTTCCACAGCCATAATGAGAGAGAAATTGTTCCTTAACGTTGTGACAGAGGCTCCATGTACCCTTGGGGAGGAGAGAAGGACGAGGGCCATGATCGCAGTCCCTCCCCCAAGAGCACCACAGGTAGGTCACATCCTCCCCACGGCCCTCCTGTGTCACGAACACCTGGAGAGCGGAGCTGTGTGGAGAGGGCTCAGAGGGTGAGGACGCCAGGGAGACCAGACTCTAGCGTCCCAATCTTGACTCACCTACACTGAGAGTACCGCTCTTGGCTCGGAGCTGACAGGGAGGCTGGTACCACCACAGTCGGGTCATCCGGGTCCATCCCTTCTCCCTCTTGCACCGGCCCCCATACTCACCATCTTGCGACTTCCACTTGTCCTGGCGTGCTCCCCACGTATTCCCACAACCTACAGGTCACAGGGCAACAAAGAATGGAGTGAAGACATGCAGGTGTACCAGACAGCAGGACACAGCAGCGAGGACGACCCAGCTCTGTGTACAGGCGCAGGAGACAAAGGCCTGGTCTGAGCACAGAAGCCACCCTCTCACTTCCGACTCCTTTCTGGTTGGTCAATTTCCAAGACCACATCAGCAGACTAGATAAAGCTTCAGGTCCCACATCCTCTAGAATTGACTGACAGGAGATGCAAAGCGATAGGGACTCCATAGATTAAAAACACGTTTAGATTTCTCCTCGCTCCAGAGTCAGGGGGATGGGAGGAGGAACAGGATTGTGGGCCCCTCTTGGTGCATAGTGGTAGTCTTTGTTGCTCCTGGTTGCTAGACTGTGCGATGACACCGCTTCCCCCAGGACACTATGGGATTGCACTCCTGTAGCTCCAAGAGTCACAGACTGGGAGCCATGAAATCGAGAGGCCCACAACTTTACACCTCCCCGCCACTTTCCGGTGCTGGGAGAAATCCCAACCATTTCGTGCTTCATGCAGGCCGTGACCGATCACATCTATCACTCAATCCCAGAGGTGTGGGGCCTGAAGCCTTATCCAATCAATGGATGCTGTGGTCTGAACTGGCCACTCATGCAGGAGCTGGAAGTGAAGTGGGACTTCTGGACTCTGACGGGGGTGGGGGGGCCTTCCTCTCCTGCACCTGTGCACAGAACTGGGTTGTCCTCGCAGGTTTGTCCTGGTCTCCGGGACCCATGACTGTCACATGCCGTCGCTTCAACTTCTATTGTCTTGTGAAGTGCAAGCGCAAGGATGCCAGGACACCTGGAAACCGGGAGATGGTGAATATGGGGGAGGGAGCGAGCAGGGGAGGCGAGATGGGCCTGGATGGCCGGCTGCAGCAGGACCGGCCTCTCTGTCAGTTCTGAACTCGGCCCGGTCCCCTCGGTGTAGGAGGGGCTGTGACAGGACCCCGGGGTCTTGACTCGGCGGCCACCTAGCCTGCTGAGCCCTCTCCATGCAGTTACCCCCCTCCAAGTGTGCGGGACCCGGGAGGGTCGTGGGGAGGATCCAATCCGTGTAGTGGTCCCGTGGGGGTAGGGGGAGGTTGTGGTCCTGGTCCGGTCCCTCTCCTCTCCAGGGTTAAATGGAGACTTCGTCAGAGTTTAGGAGCTACCTTGAACCAAAAGCGGATCTGAATCCTGAAGAACCCAGAGTGTCTGGGAGGGGGAAAGGCGTTTACAGGGAGCAGGGGGAAGCCGGCCACGGGAAGGTGCTGGTGGGCGACAACCGCGTAGTCGCCAGATATGGAATATCCAGGTGAAAATCCTCAGGACATGTCATCAGGGTCATTGACCATTTGTGTCACCAGATAAAACCCACCTTCGACTGGTAGCAAAACAGGGAGTAAGTCAAGACAATGAGTTGGAGCTGGGGCTGTGACTTTACTTAGAGGGCGACTGAGACCGAGAAAATGAGAAACAGGCGTCTTAAAGACCCCTCCTGGGGCGTGTGTGCTTTTTTTTATTTTTATCCAGACTGGGGGTGGGGGGGTAGGGCGAGAACGAGATCAAGAGGTGTCTTAGACCTGCAGACATCTGGGTGATGAGGAGAATCCTGGAAAATGGTGAATTCATTTTATGCTTGGTTCACGGTCTCCCAGTTCCTTTATTTAGCAATATAGAGTTAGTGCCCATACTCCTACTTCCCCAGAGTTAGTCTGGACAGCTGCATTCTTGTGTCTACCTTGTCTTTTCAGCATTTTTTTCTTTTTGAATTGGAGTCTCACTCTGTCGCCCAGGCTGCAGTGCAGTGGCATGCTCACGGCCACCCGTGTCAATTGACTGGGATCCAGTGATCCTATTGCCTCAACCTTCAGATTAGCTGGAACTACAGTCAGGCACCACCTGCCCTGATAGTTTTATATTTATTGTAGAGACAAATTCTCACCAAGTTGCCACTGCTGGTCTCAAAACCCTGGATTCTGCTAATCCACTCTCCTGGGCCTCCCAAAGTACAGGAATTACAGGTTGAGCCCGTGAGACTGGCCTTTTTCAGCATTTCAAAATTATTTTAGCTACGTACAAGCACATAAAGAGGCCAGAGTTCCCCCCTCCATTTAAAATGAAATTGTGTCAGACTTTTGACAGTTGCCTATCCCATTTATGCTTGATTAAGTATAAGTTTTATTTTTTTGTAGTAACTTTCAAGACACCAGTTTTAGTTTGGCAACTTATTTCTGTGCACATTTAGACAAATCAGTGTTCTTGAGGGGAAAAGGCAGAAATGAATTCAGTCCTCTTGACGATCATGCACTTGTGAAGGACAAAAAAACAAACTATCCCAAAGAACAAGGTAAATACACTTCAGGGAGATTGTGGAAGAATCCACAAATCAAACAGAGCCTCGGGCACACAGAGGAGGATATTCAGGGGCTCCCGAGAGGGTGGTAAGACACTGAAAACAAACAAAAAAAATTCAATTTTATTTAAGAATGAATAAAGGAGCAAGGCTCCATGGCTCAGCCTGTAATCCCAGTGTTTTGGGAGGCTGAGGTGAGTGGCTTGCCTGAGCCCTTGGGTTCAAGACCCACCTGGGCAACTTGGCAAGACCTCATCTCTACAATAAAATAAAAAATCAGATGGGCATGGTAGTGCACACCTGTAGTTCCAGCTACATGGAAGGCTGAGGCAGAAGGATTGCTGGAGCCCAGCAGGTCGAGGCTCCAGTGGCTGGGAGTGGCCACTGCACTCCAGTCTGAGTGACAGAGTGAGATTCCAACTCAAAATGTAAATAAACAAATAAAATAAAATAACATGAATGAAGGCATATTTTCAACATGTAGGTGTGACTTTATTAGATAATCTCACCTGAGAAGAAATCCCAGAGAAGTAGGAAGAAAGGAAAATAATGGCTGGTTTGCATGTAAATGTGTTCCAGGGCAGAAGGAATGTCTGTGTTTAAAAATTGCAAACCTTCCTGCTGTCCTTGTGATGGTCCTGACTAATAAGTTGGTTTCAACTATTTTGTTCTTTCTGTGATATTCAATGGGTCTGCCAGACACTGCTCCCTACATAGTCTCCTCTGTTCTTTTCATTCATACTGCTTAGATGACATGAACTCTACTCACCATGAATGTATGACCTGCGGTATTAAAAATGTTCCATTTTGCCTGGGGAATATGGGGAGGCATGGATATCCAAGATTCCCACAGGCAATGGGGTAGATCTTCAGATCCTAGTGAAGGATGGGAACATGTACTTTTTTTTCTTTTTTCTGAGTTGGAGTCTCCCTCTGTCAGCCAGGCTGAAGTGCAGAGGCACACCCATGGCCACCACAGCCTTGGCCTGCTGGGTTCAGGTGATCCATCTGCTTCAGCCTTCCAAGTAGCTGGAATTACAGGCATGTACAACCATACCTAACTAATTTTTTGATTTATTGTAGAGATGAGGTCTCTCCAAGTTGCCCAGGCTAGTCTCACACCCATGGGTTCAGGTATTCCTCTCACTTTGACCTCCCAAAGTGCTGGGATTATAGGCATATGCCAAGCATCCACCTGGAACATACATTTTAACGTTCTGTCTGGATGCTCCATCAGCTCAATGGAGAACACGGTTACTAAAATGCACATTTAAACAGGGTGGCAGTTACTGCTCAAAATAACTCAGGAAATTCTGAAAAAGAATAATTAGAAGAGACTTGTTCTCTAGGATGCTAAAAACAAGCAATATAAATATACTTTTGGAGATTATTTGCCATGGAAAATATCTGTAGGCTGATTTTTGCCTGCAACATGTTTATTATTAAATTCAGTTTACAAATTACTATATTGGTCAGGTGTGGTGGCTCAGTCTGTAATCCCAGCAAACTTTGGGAGGCTGAGGCAAGATGTTTGCCTGATCCTTGGGGTTTGAGACTAGCATGGGCAACTTGGTGAGACCTCAACTCTACAATAAATCATAAAAACTAGCCAAGCATAGTTGTGTGCACATGTAATTTGAGCTACTTAGAAGGCTGAGGTGGAAGGATTGCCTAAGCACAGTAGGTCGACACTGCATTGGCTGTGAGAATGCAACTGCATTCCAGCCTGGGCAACAAGAGTGAGACTCCATCTCAAATAATAATAATAAATTACTATATTTTTTGGACCATAAGATCTGAGCATGGATTTTGTGTTGTGCCTGTGTGCTTTGGCACCTGATATCAATTTGTCCCAGGTACTTGTGAGGCTATGGAGAATATATTCTTTCAGCCAAGGAGATCGAGACAGCTATGAGTTCTGATTATGCCACTGCATTCTAGCATGGCAAAAATGAGATCCACCAACTGAAAAAAAGTGCAGCACCTCAGACTAACATTATATCTCCTTAATCAGAATTTACATTCTAACATGATGTTTGATTCATTGTTGTATTTTGGGAGCCAGTCACAGAGGCCCACTGAGCGTTAGGGATCAGGGAGGGCCGTGAACCCCGAGACCACTAGGATGTATTTGGGAGCCGTTGACCCCATTTTCCTCCTCCTTTTACCATGCAGCACAAATAGCCTAAAGGAACTCTGCTGACCTGAGTTGAAGGCTCTGTGATGGTGACAGGCATGGTTCACTCTAGAAACCTATTGTTCCTGTTTCCCATAAACTGTGGTTTTGGCTTAGGTATTAGATATAATTCAAATTCAGGTCACATTTGGGAGCCTTTTATATGGTACAAGCTTCTTTATAAGATTTAAAAGTATATTTGTAGAATTAGTATATACTTATGGAGAGCTATTTTCAGCTTTTCAATGGTATAGATGACTATCTAGGGTTATCAGAAATGGCCCAGCACAAACTTTGGGCTGGGCCACATTCCTGAGGGCCCAATGCGTACTTTGGACTGGGCTGCATTCTTTTAGGTAATAAGAATACTGTTAACTCTAGAAATTTCATTGTCTCCACTTTCTACTATTGTGGTTTTGGTCTTAGTACATTTACAGTTTATATTTGGGTTTTATTTTTAGAAGCTTTGCTGCTGATCAGCTTTATATATTAGGATTAGGAATTAGAAAATTTCATAGAAATTAGGATAGATATATAGGACTTTAGAATAGCCATTTTGTTAAGAGATTGTAGTCTATTGTTCCAAAAGGCAGCCCACCATGAACCTTGGACTGGGTCACATCCTGTAGAGCCCAGCGTGATCTTTGGACTGGGCCACATTCTTTAGGAATTGGCTTAAGCTATAATTAAGAGCTTCCATAGCATTGTGTAAGTAGTTTTAGCATAGAATAGAAAGGTAATAAAGTTTAAGTTAGTCATCATGGGTATTGCATGAGCTTTAGAAGTTATTGATTATCAGAACATCATGATGCTAGTAGGGATTGTTGTACTGCTTTTAAAGAGCATTAACTAGCAAAGGGAACAATAAGACAATCTTGAGGTTTGTCCCTCCTCACACCTAAGAAAACATCTGGTGGGTGGGAGACGCCCCTCCTGCACCTGACTTTGTGTTCACATGAAAGACTTGTGAGACTGTCTGTCTAAAATTTGGAGATAAATACCTGTTGTAATACTCAATAAACGGCTTCTGCGATAGAGTCCAGTCTCTTTCTTTCTCCCCCCTTTTTCTTTCTTTCTCTTTATTTCTCCAGAATAATCACCGACGCTGCCACACCTTCCAAGGGACCTCTTAATTCTCCCCAAAACTTGCAGGGCTGGCCCCCCACAAACTGGCACCCTAAACATAGAGCCCTGGAAAGGTAAGCTTTTTTCTCATTTCAGGGCGGCTAGGATCTTACCCAGGGTACTGCAGACCCCTCTATAGAGACAGGCAGAGTGAGACAGGTAAGGATTGTTTTTTTGACACCAGAGCCATGATCTAATCATGGGCCAGAGTGAGTCTAAGGAACGGAAAATGTTCATCAGCATTCTAATGAATACTTTGTCAAACATGGAGCTAAAGTTCCTTCCTCTAATCTAGCTCGATTCCTGCATTTTGTTCGGGAACAGTGTCCTTGGTTTCCAGAAGAAGGTACAGTGAGTTTAGACACTTGGTTAAAGGTCAGGGAAGAATTACAGTTGTATTATTCACAGTCTGGGCCTGAGAAAGTCCCACCCGATGTCTTTTCTTTGTGGAATCTAATTAAAGAAGCCTTAGATACTTAGCATGATTATGAGAAATTTCCTTCTGGGAAGGTTACTACCGATGAAGAGGATGATGAAGAAACTTTTCACTGCAGCCTCGGCTCCCGCTGATTATAATGACAATGATAAATTATCTCCACAGGATGGAGCTGAACCCAAGACGGAAGCTGCTAGGCATCATAACAATACTCCTACAGCCAACCCTGCACCTTCCCTCCCACAGGCTGCTCCTTTCAATACTAAAGCCCTAAAATGAGAAAATTTGCCTAATAATGCTGGTAATGCCCCTGCAGCTCCTGTTTTTCCTCTCAGTATGCAGGCAGTACGAGCTGAAGAAGAAAAAGAAGGAGATTTTAGTTTCACAGCTTGCTTCTTGATACAATTTCATCCTGGTGCTGATGGAGTGGATCGAGCTCACCAGGAACCCTTGCCGTACAAATTGGTAAGAGAGTTATGGGAGGCAAGCCCAAAGTATGGTCCTCTTGCACCTTATACAATTACTATTTTAGATCAATTTGCCTCTCGATTGGTGACTCTCTCAGATTGGCAGCAATTAACCAAAAGCTGTTTGTCCAGAGGTGCTTATTTGCTGAGGAGAACTGAGTATGAGGATCAAGTTAAAATTCAAATGGACCAGAATTTAAATTGACCTGCTAGGTCGTTCATTATTTCTCATGATATGCTCTCTGGGACTGGTATGTATACCCAAATGGCTAATCAAATTTCTCCACCCAAAGATGTTTTGCTTCAGATAAATCATTGTGCTGTCACTGTGTGGAAAAAATTACCAGCAGACACTGCTCAGACTTCTTCCTTATCCGATATAAAACAAAAGGCCGAGGGAAGTTATGAGGACTTTGTCTCCAAACTCACTACGACTGTTAATCGGGTAATTACTAATGAAGAAGCAGCAGAAATACTTACCAAACAATTGGCTTTTGAAAATTCTAATAATACTTGTCAGGCTTTGCTTAGACCCATACGCAAAACCAGATGGATTACTGATTTTATCTGCCAGTGCATGGACGTAAGCCCAGCTATTATGCAAGGGATGGCTTTGGCCATGGCATTGAAGGGAGAAACCTTTTCACAGATCGCTCAAAGTATGCAGGGCACAGGTAAACAGAAAAATGTTTCAGTGGAATCATGTTATGTGTGTGGACAAATTGGGCACATTAGTAGAAACTGCCCCGCTAAGCTTAATGCTACCTCTTCAAATGGCACAACACTGCCACCTACTGGGGCTGCTCGACCAAAAGGAATATGTCTTAAATGCCAAAAAGGTTATCACTGGTCATGAGAATGTAGATCTAACTTTCATAAGAATGGCACTCCTTTAATACAACAACAGGTTATCCCGGTTCAGGGAAACTTCCAAGCGGGCCAGCCCCGGCCCCAGACAACAATAGGGGTGGCTTCCAACATGAACCCATTCACTCCTTCTGCTCCATTGCAGAGCTCATCTGAGCCACCCCAGGGAGCGCAGGACTGGACTTGTGTTCCTCCACCACAACAATATTAACTCTGGACGTTCCGGTGACCCCAATTCCTACGGGAGTAAAGGGCCCTCCCCTGGAAGAAATAGTAGGCATTATATTGGGCAGAAGTTCCTTGTCTTTACAAGGAGTTTCCATTATTCCTGGAGTAGTGGATTTGGATTACACAGGAGAAATCCAGGTGCTTGTCACTCCCCCTAACAAAACTGTACAGCTTAACAAAGGTCAGAGAATAGCCCAGTTGCTGCTCTTGCCTTATCATAAAGCAGGTAAAACCTTAACTAATCTGCCTAGGGGTGACTCTGGATTTGGCTCTAGCGATGTTGCTTTTTGGGTTCAAGAAGTAGCCAATTCAAGACCTTACAAAGAATTGTATATCCAAGGAGTCAAAATTAAAGGTTTATTGGACACCGACGCTGATGCTTCTTGTATAGCTGGAAAAGACTGGCCTGCCTCATGGCCAACTCAAATGGCTCCCTCAGGACTTATAGGCATTGGCCAATTGCCTTCAGTGGCAAAAAGTTCTCAGATTTTAAATGGGAAAGATGAGGAAAAGTCAGGAACCTTCTGCCCATATGTAGTCCCATCTATCCCCTTTACTTCATGGGGAAGAAATGTTCTTACTCAGATGGGTATGCTCTTATGTAGTCCTAATGATAAAGTTTCAGCACAAATGTTACAAATAAGCTACGATCCCTTTAAGGGACTTGGTAAGAATGGGCAAGGAATACAGGAATCTGTCCAAATTAGTGAAAAGGCAGACCGAGCAGGCATTGGTTACTTAAATTTATTCTAGGGGCCATTCTTCCTACTGCTGACCCAATAAACTGGAGAGATGACAAACCGGTTTGGGTGGAACAATGGTCCATGTCCTCAGAGAAACTTAAGGCAGCCACAGAACTAGTTCAGCAGCAATTAGAAGCAGGTCATATAGAACCCTCTACCAGCCCCTGGAATACTCCGATATTTGTAATTAAGAAAAAATCTGGTAAATGGAGACTTTTACAGGATTTAAGAGCTATAAATGCTACCATGGAAGCTATGGGAGCATTACAACCTGGATTGCCATCTCCAACCAGTATCCCCACTAACTTTAATGTTATAGTCATTGATTTACAAGATTGTTTCTTTTCCATACCTTTGCATTCAGATGACTGTAAACGATTTGCATTCAGCTTACTCTCTGAGAACTTCATGCGTTTATTTCAAAGATATCAGTGGAAGGTTTTACCTCAAGGTATGAAAAATAGTCCCACCTTGTGTCAAAAATTTGTGGATGCCACCTTACAAGGTATTAGAAACCAGTATTCTGACCTTTACTTTGTCCATTATATGGATGATATTTTGCTAGCACATGAAAATTGTGCTGTTTTGCATGATATTCTTAATCAAACTATAACTGCTCTAATTAATTGTGGCTTAAAGGTCTCCCCTGAAAAAACCAAACTAATTCACCTTTTATTTATCTTGGTTGTGTCTTAGGCACATGGACAGTAAGTCACCAGCCCTTACAGTTACATACAGATTGCCTGGTTACATTAAATGATTTTCACAAGTTATTGGGGGACATTAATTTGATTAGACCATTCTTACGAGTTGCTACCGTGGACTTAAAGCCTCTTTTTAATATCTTACAAGGAGACCCCTCTCAAAGCTCTAAAACAGCATTAACCCCAGAGGCCAGTAAAGCTTTAACACTCATGGAAAAGGCCATTGAATCTCAGAAAGTTAAAAGATTGGACTATCGTTCACCTTGGGATTTAATTATTCTGGCTACTGCCTATACTCCCACAGGGTGTCTGTGGCAAGAGGGGCCAATGGAATGGCTCCGTCTGCCAGCATCATCAAAGAAAATATTAGCTTCTTACCCTTACTTAGTGGCTGTATTAATAAGTAAGGGAAGACATAGAAATGTTGAATTGTTTGGTCAGGATGTACGTAATATCATTGTTCCCGATGACAACTTTCAGTTTCAAACTTTACTTCAAGATAGTGATGATTGCGAAGTAGCACTAACTGGTTTCAGGGGACAGATTTTGTTCCATTTGCCTAAAAGTCCATTGTTACAATTTGTTAACCAAAATCCTATAATATTTCCCCATAGATGTTCTTCAACTCCCCTTACTGATGGCTCTTCCAATGGAAAGGCTGTAGCAATTATTAACAATGAGTCTCATATGCTGCAGACTTCAGAAACATCAGCACAAAAAATGGAACTGCAAGTGGTGTTATTTGCTTTTAACACTCTGAAGCATTCTAAATTTAATTTATATACTGATTCTTGTTATATTAAAGGATTATTTCCTCATATTGAAACAGCTACCATTCCTTTAAATAAACTACTATTTTAGAATTGCTATTACAGTTACAATACCTTATCCATGGCCGAGAGGAACGATTCTTTGTGGGCCATATCTGATCACATTCTGGCCTACCAGGACCTCTGCACCAGGCAATCAATTGGCTGATGCCTTGACAAAACCTGCTATTTGCAATGCAGTAGAAGCTGAAACAGTTGCTAAGGCTCAATCCTCTCATCAAATTAATCATCAAAATGATACTGCTTTACATTATCAGTTTCACTTACTGAGAGAAACTGCTAGACAAATTGTTAAGAATTGCAAGGCCTGTCCTACCTTTGCTCCAGTTCCAGGAGGAGTAAATCCTCTAGGCTTGAAACCTAATTTCTTGTGGCAGATGGATGTTACCCACCTCCCTAGTTTTGGGAAATTGTCTTATTTCCATGTTACAACAGATATGTTTTCTCATGTTATTTTAGTTTCAGCAAGAACCGGAGAAGCTTCTAAAGATGTGGTGCAGCATTTATTCTTTTGCTTTTCACAGCTTGGAATGCCTAAGTAATTGAAGACTGACAATGGTCCAGCATATAAATCTAAGGCCTTCCAACTATTTTGTTCCCAATTTAACATTTCTCACTCAACAGGAATTCCTTATAACCCACAAGGTCAAGCCATAGTTGAAAGAGCCCACCAAACTATAAAAAATCAAATAACTAAATTACAAGAGGAGAGTTTAAGCACAGCTCTCCTCATCATATATTAAATCATGCTTTATTCGTTATCAATCACTTAAACTTGGATTCCTCAGGCAATTCAGCGATGGCTAGACATTGGAACCCAGATGAAAGAATTAATCCTATGGTAAAATGGAAAGATCTCCTTACAGGACAATGGAGAGGAACCGACATTTTATTGACCAGTGGGAGGGGCTATGCTTGTATCTTCCCACAGGACGAGTCTTCCCCAATCTGGGTCCTCGATCGATTGATAAGAAATGCCCCCACTAATCCGACGCCCACGAAGGATAGCCAGAATTGGGCCAATATGGAGGAATGATTATGAAGCAGTTCGTACCAGTCACCAACAGGAGGAGTTGTCCTCCATACTACTAGATGAGTCATCACCTGTGGAACAACATCAGGCTCAGCAACCTCCTGAAAAACAAGGGGACTCTCTGACCAACTGGATGAGACAACTCACCATCCAAAATGAAGACTCACGCCCCAGGTTGACAAGGTCCAGAGCCAACCTCAGACGAAGTGTTTTCAGTGTCCACCGCTCCTTTCTACCAACCTGGGGCCAAATGGAATTTCTGGCAGAAGAAGTTGGGGATATGTTGAGGTCCCAGCACACTCCCATCAGATGGGTAACATTGTTTTTGGCTATGTTTGCTCTCTTAATGAACCAAATTGATCCAGTATCTTCCTCGCAGGCTAATAAAACATATTGGGCATATATGCCTAATCCTCCTACTTTCCAGCCAGTTACTTGGGATAATGAGGTCATTAATGTCTTTTCTAACTCTCCCCAACTAATGGGGGGGCCTGACTTGTTTTATGCACAAACTAAACATGTTATTAATAACAACTATACATATGAAGGTAGTTCTTGTTTACCTCCTATTTGTTTTTATGACAATTCTAATTTTGCTTACTGATAGTCCGACACAGAATAATTACAGAGAGGAATGGTGGATTAAAATGCTAATGCCTGGAGGAATTGATCCTAGTTTAGCCACAGAAACTTTACCACCATCTAATATGCCTGTTTGTTCTTTCAATAACACCAAAAAGGACTGGCTGCTTATTCAACGTGATACTGGATATCCTAAGTGAAGAGACTGTATTTATGACTCTAAAGTGGACTATTTTATACCCTGAGAAAGATTAACTATCAGTGACTGGGGTCTTAATCTATGACCCTGGATGGGTACCTCCAGTGTTAACAACTGTCATTAGAAACAAATTATCCAGCCCCATTTGTGGAGAGCTGTTGCTGCCATCAAGGAAGTTGTTCTGTCCCAACCTCATGGGGGAGTTCAACACAACAAAATAAAAGCTTGCCTACAGTCTCATGTGTTTTTGGCTTGGAACAACTATCAATCATTGACCATAATACGTCAAAATGATGTTTATTATTTGTCTTGTAAACAATGTGTATTAACTAACTGTTTAACTGATGCTTCTTATAAGGGATTTGTTATTCTCAGACAACCTCCCTACTTAATGGTTCCAGTACATTTGTCAACCTGTTGGTATGATGAATATGGTTTACAGACATTGTATGAGGTTAGTGCTCTTTTAGAAAGACAGAAAAAATGTTTAGTTACTTTAATTTTAGGAAGTATAGTATTAATAGTTATTGCTACTTCAGTAACAGTTTCAGCTGTAGCTCTATCTAAGGAAGTTCATACAGCTACCTTTGCTGATCAGTTACCTAAGAATGTTTCTATTGCATTAGCTAGTCAGGAGATTATACATCAAAAGTTAGAAAGTCAAGTTAATGCTTTAGAGGAGGCAATTTTAGCAGTAGGACAAGAGCTTGTGACTTTAAAGATGAAATTGGCTCTCTGATGTCACTCTGAGTTTAAGTGGATTTGCCTCACTCCTTTGGAGGTAAATAAGTCCATCCATACTTGGGACAAGATAAAGAATCATATCCTTGGAATTTGGAATCATTCAGATTTAAGTATAGACCTTACTAAATTACATCAAGACATACAGGACATAACTGTTGCTGAAAAGCAGTTCCGGTCCTATGAATTGGCTAGCTCCATATTTAATAACTTCTCATTTGTTAATCAAAAGTCATTGATGTCTATACTCATTAATGTGAGAATTTGCGGGACAGTGATTCTTGTGTTGCTATGCCTACTTCCAGTTATTTTCAGAGTACTGAAGAACATTTCTCAGCTCAACACTGAGTTTCATGGTTTTTTGCTAAAAAATAAAAAGGGGGAGATGTTGGGAGCCAGCCACAGAGGCCCACTGAGCGTTAGGGATCAGGGAGGGCTGTGGACCCTGAGACCACTAGGATGTGTTTGGGAGCCATTGACCCCAATTTCCTCCTCCTTTTACCATGCAGTGCAAGCAACCTAAAGGAACTCTGCTGATCTAAGCTGAAGGCTCTGTGACGGTGACAGGCATGGCTCACTCTAGAAACCTATTGTTCCTGTTTCCCATAAACTGTGGTTTCAGCTTAGGAATTAGATATAATTCAAATTCAGGTCATATTTGGAAGTCTTTTATATGGTACAAGCTTCTTTATTAGATTTAAAAGTATATTTGTAGAATTAGTATATACTTATGGAGAGCTGTTTTCAGCTTTTCAATGGTATAGATGACTGTCTAGAGTTATCAGAAATGGCCCAGCACAAGGTTTGGACTGGGCCACATTCCTGAGGGCCCAGCACATACTTTGGACTGGGCTGCATTCTTTTAGGCTGGCTTTAGCTACAGTTGGTGTAGGGTTTTTTCTATCTATTATAGAAATTGAATTTATTTTATTCATAGAAAGTACTGTAGAATAGGTCATGCTACATCAGGGAATCAAGTTAGCTCAAGTATAATCAATCATGATATTTTGAGGTTTAATAAGAATACAGTTAACTTTAGAAATTTCATTGTCTTCATTTTCTACTATTGTGGTTTTGGCCTTAGTCAGTTTATATTTGGGTTTTATTTTTAGAAGCTTTGTTGCTGATGATCAGCTTTATATATTAGGAATAGGAATTAGAAACTTTCATAGAAATTAGGATAGATATATAGGACTTTAGAATAGCCATTTCGTTAAGAGATTGTAGTCTATTGTTCCAAAAAGTGGTCCACCATGAAACCTGGACTGGGCCACATTCTTTAGGAATTGGTTTAAGCTATAATTAAGAGCTTCCATAGCATTGTGTAAGTAGTATTAGTATAGAATAGAAAGGTAATCAAATTTAAGTTAGTCATCATGGGTGCTGTGTGTGCATGAGCTTTAGAAGTTATTGATTCTCAGAACATCATGATGCTAGTAGGGATTGTTGCACTGCTTTTGAAGAGCATTAACTAACAAAGGGAACAATAAGACAATCTTGGGGTTTGTCCTTCCTCATACCTGAGAAAACATCTGGTGGGTGGGGGATGCCCCTCCTGCACCTGGCTTTGTGTTCATGTGAAAGACTTGTGAGACTGTCTGTGTAAAATTTGGGGATAAATACCTGCTGTAACTTTCAATAAATGGCTTCTGCTCATTTCACTGAACACTTGTTCACTTCCTTTCTTTCTCCTTCTCTTTCTTTAATATCTATCCCTAATACAGAATCGGTTTCTGTGATAGACAGAGTCCAGTCTCTTTCTTTCTCCCCCTTTTCTCTTTCTTTCTCTTTATTTCTCCAGGATAAATGCTGATGCTGCCACACCTTCCAAGGGACCTCTTAGATCTCCCCAAAACTTGCAGGGGCTGGCCCCCCACAACACTGTCACACAGATTGACCTGCATGAGGATCAAGACATGATGCTGGCTGGCTAAGGCTTTGCAGATTCCACACTCTCTCATTCAGAGGCTTCCAATGTCCAGCTTCTTTGTTGACATTAATTTCACAGATCTGAGGAATTATGTGGAGTTTGGAGCAGCTTTCTGGGTACAGTCCTGAGTTTTTCTGGGCCATATGGGTCACTTTCCCATAAAAAAGTTAATATGCAGGTGTCGCCATAAGAAAGAGGAGTATCTCAGATTTAGTGGGCTGAACAGGTCCTGGTGTGGGAGCCAATGTGGGGTAGCAGGGGGAGGCTGACCTGTGGTACTAACCTCAAAAGGAAGATCTGGAAAAGACAGGAACCTGGCATCCTTGTTCAAAGCTGTACCAAGGAAAACATGATCTTCAGATGCATGGGGAGCTTTGAGAACAAATTTAAGATGGAAATCACCAAACAACCATGGTCAATTCTGAGTTAGGTGTATGCTGGCCACATCTGAGTTTCCAGACCCCCAGAAAGCAGTCTATTCCCTGCAATCTGTGGAAGCCCCAATGTGAAGTTGTGCCTCTACATTGGGATCAGACCAGCAAGGAGACATTGGGGGAGGACTCCTGATTGAGGGGTGCTATCACATGGCTTTTTTGTGGATTGTAGTCTCACTCTGTGAACCAGGCTGGAGTGCAGTGGCATGCTCCTGGCCACTGCAGTCTTGGCCTGCTAGGCTCAGTTGATTCTTCCACCTCAACCTTTCAAATAGATGGAACTACAGGCACATGTCACCATGCCCAGCTAACTTTTTATTCTAGGGAAGAGCTTTTGCCACGTTGCCCAGGCTCATCTCCAATCCATGGGTTCAGGCAACTCTCTCACCTCAACCAACAAAAGTGCTGGGATTATAGGCATGAGCCACTGCACCCAACCTGCTCTCTTGTTTTCCAGAGTTGAGTTGGTGGGCTGGGAAGAGCCAGGCTATCTACCTTGATCAGCTTCCTCACTGAGCTCATCTGGTCCTCAAAGTGTGGCCCCATGGACCCTGGTTCCTGGAATTCTTGGGTTTTCTATATGGCACTCTGGTCTAACACTAAAGACACCCATGCAGGAAATTGATCCCAGAGCTAAGGGTGAGTGCAGCCTGGGACATGTTTGCTGTTGGAACAACTCAGACTTCTCCAGTAATGGTGTCCTAAGGTTCAGATGGGCTTGGACCTCCCTGCATCATGCCCTCAACCCAGGGCTACTCTTCCTCACCTTCAGGCCTAGTAAAGAACTCTGGTGGGAAAGGTCTTCACTGTTACCCAAGCTCCTATGCTACCCTAACATGGAATTGTCTCCACTGTGGGGTGATTCTCCCAGGCATTGAATTCCCCTGCCCTCTGGGGTTGTGAGTCCACACCATGGGAGTACTGAATGTTGCCACACTTAACTGAATTCTGATTTCTGGTTCTGGGCTGTGGTTCCATCTGGGCCTCTCCCAAATTCTACCTGGGTCTGGGATATTAATTTTTTCCACTCCCTTTTTCAGGGCATGTTGTTCTGCCACCCGTGGGAGAGTGGGTGTTTGGGATTGAAGGATTACCTGCTGCTTTCTGGGGC
>NW_007245660.1:42600-79679 GCF_000164805.1 Carlito syrichta | reverse complement strand
AACCTCAGGGAGAGATCACACTCTATCCATCTCAGCTGAACGCTGGAGACCTGAAGGTGCCTCAGTGCCATGTCATCCTGCAGAGCCCAGGCCCAGGATAAACTGACCTGAAAGAACTCCTGCAGGTCAGGAACAGCCTTATAAAGTGCTGTAGGCACAGTGGTGGGATCCACACTGGAAAGAGTCCCTAGGAAGTGTCAGTTTCTGCACACTGCTCCCTCCCTGGGTTGCTCCTACTGGCCAGTCCTGCATCCTTTCTGGCAAATAATGCAGTCCAGTTTTTCACAGGAGGCCATGGTCAGAGAATGGACTAGACAGGGAAATGTTCATCACCCTTCTGCCTCTCATTTGTGTCATGTCATGAGTGGGCTCCATGCCTGGGAGGACTCATGATGACCCACTAAGTCCACCAGGCCATACACTATTTCAGGTTGATACACTGTTCATTATTTAGCCGACTTAGAAATTTCAAGTAATTTTTTGTTGTTGTTGGAGTCTTGCTATGTCACCCAGGCTGGAGGGCAGTAACATGCTGACCACCGTAGCCTCAAATGCTGGTCTCAGGCAATTCTTCTGCTTCAAACTTTCAAGTAGCTGGAACTACAGGTAAGTGCCACGATGCCTCGCTAATCTTATTTATTGTAGAGATGAGGTCTCACCAAGTTGCCTGGGTTGGTCTTAAACCCACCATCTCAGGCAATCCACTTGCCATGGTCTCCTAAATTCTGGGATTACAGGCTGAGCCAGAGCCTGACCTAGTTACATTTCAATGAATACTTTCCATGTTTGTTCTCAACTGAAGAATACCACTGAAGTCACTTTGTAGAATTAGCATACTTCATTTTATTGATTTTACTGGGCCAATTTGTTCTGGTGATAACTTGTAAAATTTGATAAGTCAAGGGGTTCTTTTGACTTTGTCTGTATTGTTCTGACTATCAAAAGAAACAGAAACAAGACAGTTTTTGGTGTGTAACAAATGTTTCAGAATTAACTATATATATATATTTTTAGTTGGAATCTCACTCTGTCACTCAGACTCCAGGCAGTGACATGCCCCTGGCCACCCAGCCTCAACCTGCTGGGCTCTGGTGATCCTTCCACCTCAGCCTTCCAAGTAGCCAGAACTACAGGTGTACACTATCACGTCCTGCTAATTTTTGATTTATTGTAGAGACGAGGTCTCGCCAGGTTGCTTGGGCAGGTCTCAAACCTGTAGGCTCAGAGAATCCACTCCCCTTGGCCTCCCAAAGTGATGGGATTGCAGACTGAGCCACCAAACCCAGCAAATATTTTTCTTAGAGAGAGTTAGTGGCTCTATGAAAGAGATTGAAGATACCCAGAGACATGAAATGGCATTGATCCTGCATGTGGATTCTACATAAACACTTCACTAACATACTTTGTACATTATTTCTATTACAAATTGTAGCTTTACAATAATGTAAACAAATTAACCCAGAAAGATAAAAACAAATACTGCCTGTTCTCACATGTAATTGAGGGCTAAATACTGGGTACACACAGACATCAAGATGAGAAAAGCAAACACTAAGCAGCGGTAAAGGGGGAGGGAGGGAGCAAAGCTTTGAAAAACTGCTTTTTGGGCACCAACTTCCCTGTTTGGGTGGTGGGTTTAATAGAAGCTTAAATCTCACCACCACACAATATACCCATGTAACAAACCTGCACAGGAATCTACTGAATTCAAAACAGAAAACAAAAACTTGAAAAAGAAAGTATATATTTATTGCTCATTAAATGAAAGTGGGTCATCATAAAGTTCTTCCTTGCCATCTTCACCATGATAAGGTGAAGATGAGGTGGAAGAGGAAAGCCTGGTCTTGCTGTCTTGGTTGACAGAGGCGGAAGAGATGGAGGGGAGGTGGGAGAGACTGGATACTTGGTGCAGCTTTCAGAAACCCATCTTAATTTCTGTCTGTTGTTTTTACATTTTCATTTTTCAAAAAATATTTCCATATGGCACCCATTCTACTTCTGCTATATGCTTTAGTTTTAGTGCCCTATAGTAGAAAGTTACCTGTTATAAAAGATTTGAAAAGCAATCTGTAATCAGAACACTTCTGCCAGATTGTTTAATGCTGAATTGTTTTTTGGCACTGCTGATTTGGTGTCTTCTTCTCTTTGTCATTCTTGCTGTCATCCAGGTTGGAGTGCAGTGGCAGGCTCATGGCCACTGTAGCCTTTGCCTGCTGGGCTCAACCCTTCGCCCTTAACCACCTGAGTCCCTGGAACCACAGGAATGTGGCACATACCTGAATAATGTTTTGATTTATTGTAGAGGCTGTTCTTGAACACCTGGACTCAGACAATACTCTCACCTCAGCCTCACAAATTGCTGGGATTACAGGCATCAGTCACCACACTCAACCTCTTCTCTATCTTCTTTCTAGTCACCTGACACTGCTAGAAATACTCCCCTCCATCAAGTCATCTGCTGTTAACTCCTGGTGTGGTGCTTGTTAGCTGATGAATGTCTTAAAGATCTATATCTTGAGACCCTTTTCTCTCCATCATTTTACCATATACACACTCGCTTTCTCTGATTTCCTTGATTGGCTCAAGAGAGCCCAACTACTCTTATAGAGACAACAGTAACATATGGTGTGTTAAGCAGAATCTCACAACACTTGCTTTTAATCACTCAGTATTTTTCATGAATAAAGGTAATTTGAAATACTTTCCAAGGAAACAAAAAATACCCGAGAGAATTTATTATCAATAGCAGATTCTTCTTTTTTTTGTTTTTTGTTTTTTTTGAGTTGGAGTCTCACTCTGTCACCGAAATTGGAGTGTCATGCCTGGTCCCAGCCACCGCAGCCTCGACCTGCTGGGCTTTGGCTATCCTTATGCCTCAACCTTCCAAGTAGCTGGAACTATAGGTGCGCGCTACCACATCTGGCTAATTTTTTATTTATGTAGAGATGAGGTCTCACCAAGTTGCCCAGGTTGGTCTTGAACCCTCAGGCTCAGGCAATCCACTCACCTCAGCCTCCCAAAGCATTAGGATTACAGGCTTAGCCACCAATCCTGGCCCATATCAGTTTTTAAAATGTTGAGATATAATAAAAGTGTATTTCACACATTTTATGTAAATAGAATAGCAAATTTTGCATCTCTTAAATAATTTTTTTCATGGCAGAATAATCTGGTTTTTAGAACATTATCCATCACTAACTTCTTAAAATGTAATCTGCTTCCAGTTGCTAATTTCATTGGTAACTCTTTTATCAGAATTGGTTTGTGTTAAAGGCCTTGGTCTATAGACATTAACTGTAAGACTCTGAACCCTCAGAAGGTATCGGTCATCTCTCCCTGAAATGTGTGAGATGGATGGCTTGAGGAACCAACACACTGGAAGAGAACGTCTATTCTGCACTCATGTGTGAGCTTCAGTCTCCAGTAACACAAGGCCCATCTTGGCTTCCTCATCAGTGGTTTTTCTAATATATGTCCTGTTTTACCTTTAAACTTGCATTGCCTTGGTTTCTGTGTTTTTTGTTTGTTTTGAGTTGGAGCCTCACTCTATTGTCCAGCCTGGAGTGCAATGGCACACTACCAGCCACTGCACCCTCAACCTGCTGGGCTCCAGCAATCTTTCCACCTCAACCTTACAAGTAGCTGAAACTATAGGCATGCACTACCATGCTGGGCTAATTTTTGAGTTGTAGAAATGAGGTCTCGCCAATTTGCCAGCCTGGTCTCGAAACCGCGGGCTCAGGCAATCAACTCGCCTCGGCATCCCAAAGTGCTGGGATTACAGAATGAGCCACTAAGCCCGACCCTCAGTGTGTTTTTAAAGCAAACATCACACTATTTAAGTTTCCTGGTCTTTTTGATATATGATGCCACTTGTTTTCTTTTAAAATGTTTACAGGGCCAGGCTCGGTGGCTCAGACTGTAATCCCAGCAATTTGGGAGGCAGAGGTTGGTGTATTGCCTGAGCCTGCGGGTTCGAGACCCACCTGGGTAACTTGACGAGACCTCATCTCTACAATAAATCAAAAATTAGCTGAGCGTGGTAGTGCACGTCTGTAGTTCCAGGTACTTGGAAGGCTGAGGTGGAAGGATCTCGGAGCCCAGCAGGTAGAGGCTGTGGTGGCCAGGAGCAGCCACTGCACTCCAGTCTGAGTGACAGAGTGAGACTCCAATTCAAAAAAAATAAAAAAATAAAAATAAATGTCTACAGGACAAAAACAGATGGTGTCTACATTAGTGTGATATTCAATCTATCAACTGACTAGAGGATTGTTGACTTAATGATACTGTTGAATCTTTCTGCCAAAGCATACTGTGTATTCATTTTGTATTTGTACTATGTTTCAAGTATTGTGGAAATATTTTACAATAATTTTGTATTAATTGAATTTTGTAAAATATAATTTTGTTCAGAAGTGCCATAATATGTCTTCAACTTCAACATAATATAACTTTTTTAATTCCTTTTTTTTTTGAGTTGAGTCTCTCTGTTGCCCAAGTTGGAGTACTGTGTTATGCTCACAAGCCACCACAGCCTCAATCTGCTGGGCTAAGGTAGATAATTTTGCTGTTTTCAAAGTAGCTGGAAATACAGGCACATTCTACCACACTTTTTTTATTTTTTGATGTATTGTATAAAGAAAGTCTCACAAAGTTGCCTAGGCTGGTCTCCAATCCCTGAGGTCAGGCAATCCTCTCACCTTGGTTTCCCAAATTGCTGGCATTACAGGCTTGAGCCACCATGCCTAGCCCCCTGTTGATTCTATTAATGTAACTAATAGTATTGATGGATTCCTGAAAGCAAAAACTCATTTTATTCCTGGCACAAAGGGCACTTGATCATAATGTGATGCCCTAATGTACTTAAAATATGTTTCTAATAATTCTTACATTTATATTAGAATGTGATTTTTCTACAAGAAAAATATATGAAATTGTTAGTATGCAATAAATATTGTGTAAGGAGGTTTTCCTTAGCCAAGTAAACCACATTTTTATAGTTTTCTAATATCTCCTTAATACAATCTGACATTTTGACTTTTCTGTAAAGAATTCCATGGCCGCCACATCCCTGAACGTCAACATAACCTGAAAACAACAAGACATACTTACCAAGTGGCCATGGGCAGAATTGTTTACTGCAGGAGAAACGAGAGTGAAAAGGTTCTAACTTTTATGATAATGGAAATACTGGATAATTTTTAACACAGAAATATTCTATAATGTATTCTTTGAATCTGAGGAAATGGAATGGAATAGGATTCACTCAGCTACTGCAGATAATATACTTTCTTGAATGATACAATACAAAATTTAGGCACAAACACAGGTGTGTACATTTTGGAGGACTGTATTTTCATCACACAGGATAAGTAGTATATATTGCTCAGATAAAAAACTAAGAGTTAGAAGGAACCATGGACATTTTAATGTGTACAACATGGAAATGAAGTGTAAAAAAGCAAAATATGATTCAGGATATCTGGGGTAGAACATGAGATACTGCTTTTTTTTTTAGTTTGGGTCTCTGTTATCATTTCTGGCATGCAGTTTCTTAATCACAGCTTACTACAGCCTATACATCCTTGACTGAACAGATCCACTCTGCTCAGCCTCCTGAGTGACTGGGTGTACTATAAAGCACAAGTACACCAGGCTAACTTTTTTTGATATGGGGTAGAGATGATGGCTGGCTATATCTCCTAGGCTGGTCTCAAACTCCTGTGCTCCATATATCCTTCTGCCTCAGCTTCCTAAAGAGCTGGAATGACAAGCATGAGAGACTATTCATGCTCTGACTTTCTGCAATGCTAACAAACTCTCCAGTGATGCCAATGCTTCCAGCCCAAAATAAATATTATGTCAAACAGCTGTCAAGTGACAGAGCTTGGATTTATCTCAGTTTATCTGACAAGTAAAAATGAGAAACTTCCGTTTTCTTTTTTTCTAAAATTTCTGGTGGGGTACTGACACCATTTTAATTTTTTTTTGTCAGAGTCTCACTGTTACCCAGACTGGAGTCCAGTGGCATTCTCATGGTCACCACAGCCTTGACCTGCTGGGCTCAGGAGATCCTTCCAACTCACCTTTCCAAGTACCTGGAACTAGTGGTGCACTAATGCATATGGCTAAATTTTGAGGTCTTCCCAAATTGCTTGGGCTGTTCTCAAACCCACGAGCTCAGGCAATCCATGCACCTTGGCCTACAAAAGCTGAGACACTGAGCCCAGTCTCTCACAACATTTTCTACAAATGCAGACAATATAGTGCATGTGCGGATAAAAAAAATTATGGAGCAAGTAACACTTATTAGAGTTGGTAAAAATGACCCATTGAGCTGGACACAGTGGCTCGTGCCGATAATCCCAGCTCTTTGGGAGCCCACAAATTCGAGATCAGCCTAGGTAACTTGGTAAGACCTCATCTCTATAATAAAACCAAAATTAGCCAGGTGTAGTTGCACGTGCCTGTAGTTCTAGCAACTTGGAGGACTGAGGTGGAAGAATCACCTGAGACCATCAGGTCAGGGCTGCGGTGACCATGAGAGTGCCACTGCACCCCAGCCTGGGTGACTGAGGGAGACTTTGAATAATAATGAAAAAGAAAACCAAGAAACCAAGACTATTCACTTTGCAGGACCTTGGACAGATTTTGAGTCTATAATATAAGTGATTGAGCCATGGATGGTGGGTCTTGCTTGTAATACCAACACTTTGGCAGGTGGAAATAAGAAGACTGCCTGAGGTCAGGGGTTGAAACCACCCTGGGCAAGTTGACAAGAATTTCTCTCTACAATAAATTAAAAAATAAAATTAACCAGGCTTGGTGCCATGCATCTGTAATTCTAGCTACCTGCTAGGCTGAGGTGGAAGGACCACCTGAGCCCAGCAGGTTGAGTCTGTGGTGACCACGAGAGTGCTGCTATACTCACACTTGGGTGAAAAGGATTCCAAAATAAATAAATAAATAAATAAATAAATTTCTCAGTGATGTATCACATAGCAAAGATCTGAGTACTATGTGTACTCACTCATAAGTTGACCCTGAACATTATTCAGAATAATATAAGAAAGTGACTGACAGTATAGGGACACCACCATGGGAGCGGGAGGACATAATATCAATAAAGGTACCCAAACTTTACATGTATCCTAAATTGTTCCCTACATTTTAAAATAAAAATAATAGAAGAAAGAAAAAGAAATAGAAGAGAATCGAAAAATTGGTTTCCCAGGATAAGGACAATGTCAACACACAATTTCTATTCCATACTAAGTATTTCATATCCGTTCTTTGTAGAAAAATCACATTTGAGTAGAAATGTAAAAATTATTAAAAACATTGTGTCAGCACATGGCAACATTACATCAGGATCAATCTCCCTTTTTGTCAGGAAAGAATAGGAGTTTCAGCATTTGGGAATCCATCAATACAATTAGTCACTTTAACAGAATCAATGAGAAAGTCATATGATCATTTTACCAGATTAAAATGATGTAACATTTTTAGAAAAGAATTATACATTCCAAAATCAACGGATAAGGAAGTAGTATATAATATTTCTGAAACACATGAAAAATAGTAGAAGCTGGGCTCGGTGGCTCAGCCTGTAATTCCATGCATTTGGGAGGCTGAGGTGAGAGGATTGCCTAAGCCCATGGGTTCGAGACCCGCCTGGGCAGTGAGACCTCATCTCTACAATAAACCAAAAAAATCAGCCAGGCATGGTAGTGCATGCCTGTAATTCCGGCTACTTGGAAGGCTGAGGTGGAAGGATCACCGGAGCCCAGAAGGTCAAGGCTGCAGTGGCCGGGAGGGGCCAATGCACTCCAGTCTGGGCAACAGAGTGAGAATCCAACTCAAAACAAACAAACAAACAAACAAACAAAACCCAGCAGAAATAAAAAGTAATAAAAATATGTTTTGGGAAGAAAGTTTAAATGGTATCACTAAGTTGATATCCTCTAATCAGTTTATCAATTGAGCCTGATAATGACATAGACACCAGCTATTTTTGTTCTGGAGAAAAAAAAAACTTTTTTGCACAAAAGAACATTTAAAGTAGAAATCCATGAAAATCTGAAAAAAATAGGATGATATTATACATAATAAGGACTACGAAAGTAAAGCACTGTGATAGTGACTTTTTAAAATGATTGAGAAATCAAGGGAATACAAAGTTTAAAAGTACAATAAAACATATATGTAAATGCACTATACAATCAAGCCTCCGTGGTGGAAAAGAAGTAATGACCTTGCTGTTTCTCACTGGAGGCTGAAGCTTACACATGTGGAGAGACTTTGTCTTCCAGTGTGTTTGCTTCTTTCAGGTCTTCCTCACCTGTGTTAGGCAGAGATGACCCAGCCCTTCAGACTGTTCAGAGTCTTGGAGTTAGTGTCCTATGCACAGTAAGTCCTTAATTACAAAAGAGTTCTGATAAAAGGGTTGCCAATATTATATGCAACAGAAGACCAATCACATATTAAGTCAGGATGAATAATGTTCTAAAAACTAGATGATTCTTCCATTTATAATTTAGGAAGCACAGAATTCTGTTACATTGAAATAAAATGGGTGAAACTACACTTTTATTTTATCTAAATATTTTAAAATCCGACATTGCCTTTGACAGGGTGTCTGTAACTCAGTGTCCACCATGAGTTGATTCTCCCTCATTATGTCCCTTACTCTTTCACTTCCATTATAACTTCATATAGAAGTATGACTTTTGTCTTAAAGTATGCTTCTTAGAAGCTGCTCTTGGTAATCAAACCTCTCAGGTACTTTATTTGAAAAATATTTCTTTTTTTCTATTCTTTAAACATATCCGATTCTACCTTTCATAATACTTTATACCAGTACTGTTAATACTAGTTTTGCTGCTTTCAAGAAAACACAAGTTTTGGAAATAGTCTTAGTGCTTTTAGTGTTGTTTTACAAATTTAATTTATATTCATTTATATGCTTCTATTTAGAATTTATATACTCACACATTTTTTTTTTCTTTTTTTTGAGTTGGAGTCTCACTCTGTCTCCCATACTGGAGCGCAGTGGCTGCTTCCAGCCACCGCAGCCTCCACCTGCTGGGCTCCGGCAATCCTTCCACCTCAGCCTTCCAAGTAGCTGGAATTACAGGCACGCGCTACCATGCCTGGTTGATTTTTTGATTTATTGTAGAGATGAGGTCTCGCTGCCCAGGCGGGTCTCGGACCCGTGGGCTTAGGCAATTCACTCACCTCAGCCTCCCAAAGGCATGGGATTACAGGCTGAGCCACCAAGCCTGGCTTACACACACATTTTTGAATGACATCTCTGTGTCACCAGGGTAGAGTTCAGTGGCATGATTATGGCTCAACCTATGGGTTCAGGCAATTATTCCCCTAATACACCCAAGTACCTTGGGACAACATGCACCACCACACCCAACAAATTTTTTGTTATTTTTTATAGATATGAGTTTTCTATGCTGCTATAAAACCTCTGGGTTCAAGAGGTTCTCCCACCTCAGCCACACAAAGTATTGGAAATACAGTCCTGAGTCACCATGCCTTGCCCCTCACTGCTTTTAGGTGTTTTCTTTTATGGTATCAGGGAGTTTGACTAATATTGCTTTTAATACTGTTCTATTTTTTTTATTTTTGACACAAATTAATTCCAAATTTAGAAATTTATGTCTGGTTATCTTACAAACTCCTGTATCAACAAATCTTTGGATATGACATTTTATTTTTATTTTTTCACATATTGTACTCAAACCACTACATAAATGTTTGGGAAAAGTTTCGTATTTTACAATCAAGCCACCATTTATGTAGAACTGTAATCATAATTTTTATCACTTGGACTTTGACACTTTGAGTATATAAATTGTGCTCAATATTTCCACGCAATAGTACTGTTATCAGTTCAATCTAATTTTATATTTATCTTGCATTTTATGTTGATTTATTATATTCATAATTATGTTGGCTTGGCAGTTTTTTAAATAGGGCTAGTCAAGATTATACTGTCTTGTTATTTCCATGTCTATTTTTCTCACTGTACTGTTAGCCCATGAAGAACATGGGTTTGACCTGCATAGGTCCACGTGTTTTCAGAAAATACACTGCCTTTTCTTTTTTGACAATTTGTAATCATTTAAAAGAAATGTGCAGAACCACAGTTTAGAAATATACTTTAAGGCCAAGCTCAGTGGCTCAGCCTGTAAACCTGTACCTTGGGAGGCTGAGGTGCGAGGATTGCTTGAGCCTGCGGGTTCGAGACCTGCATGGGTAACTTGGTGAGATCTCATCTCTACAATAAATCAAAAAAAGAAATATACTTTAAAGATGTCATGAGGACGTCAGATAGAAGTATATTCTTGTCTATTTTGACATCTACTGTCATAAAGAAATACAAATCTATCATACAAAGGTAAACATAATTTATGCACTTACAGGGTATACATGGCACCATCAGCAGTTGGGAAATGTATAAATAAATGTAAAGATGCAGTATTAACTCATAACGGCATAAAGTTAGCTATGACACAAAGTGTAGTAGTCAATAATTTTGGGACCACGTCCTGCTGCCAGGTGATTAATGCAAGTGTTGTGAGATTGTGTTTGACACACCATGTGATGCTAATGTTTCCATGACCATTAGGTCTCTCCAGAGTGAAGCTAGGAAATTACAAAGAATCACTGTATTTATGGTAAAAGAGCAGAAAGGGAAGGGTATCAAGATATAAATGTTAAAGATATTCCAGAGCCAAGAACCCACACTACAGGAGTTAGAGGCAGATGACTTGAGGGGACAAGTGCTTCCAACACAGTGCCAGATGACTAGAAAGGAAACAAGAAACTGGGCATGGTGACTCATGCCTATAATTCCAGCACTTTGGGAGGCAAAGTACAGCAGACAGCCTTAGTCTAGGGCTTGCAGGACAGCCTGAGCAACTTGGTGAGACCTTGTCTTAACAATGAATTCAATAGTTGGCTGGGCATGAGGGCAAATGTTTGTGACACCAGCTACTCAGGAGGCTAAAGGAGAAAGATGGCCTGATACCATCACTTTGAGGCTACAGTGACCATGGATTTTCCACTGGGTTCCAGCCTGGGCATCAGAGTCAAAATCTAACCTAATATATAATTATTTACAATAGTCAGGATTCAGAAAGGTAGGTCTCATAATTATACACCTGTATTATTACAATAATCAAAATGACACATAACTTAAAAAAAAGGAAGAAATTATGACCTATAAAAAAAGAATCACTAGAAACATCCTTCTATAAGTTACTCAATAGTATATAGTCATCATATACATACAATCTTGGGTAAGATAGAATAGATTAACACTTATGGCAACATAATTTATTACATTGACAACAAATGTTATTACTTTATAAACAATTCTGTTCGTTAAAACAAACAAATTACATAGTCTAAATAAACCTTCAAATTTCACTATATGCTTGCTAGCAAACCAGGTTACAAACATTCAAGTATTTCTGTTCTTCTGATAGTGTGATCCATGTTCGAACAGTTTTCTTCAGTTTTAAAAATTGAATCTGATTATTTACTAAACACAAACTTATATACATTTTAAGAGAATAATTATCTTTGCTATGATGTCTATGAAAATATTTCTTTATATTTATATCAAATTACACTTATGGCTTGTAAGTATTGATAGTATGAAGATGCATCAAGATATTAATGTTCTGGCCTCATTCTCTCATTTGCATGTAAGTAGTAAGACAAATGACTTTTAAAACTCTCAATGATTCTTTGTCATTTATTTCCAAAGAAAAATGTTATCCTGAACACTCACCTCATTCCGAACTTACAATAATGCTTAATGTGAGCCACAAAAAACCTCTTCACTTTGATCTTTTAAAGGAGATTACATATCAGCATTCTTCATTCTCCATGAAAAACATGGGATGAGGGCTGATGACCTACTATACAAGGACATTTCAAAGCTCTTACGTACCAACAATAGACCCCATACCTTTACATAAGCACTACTAATGAAGGCATAGCATCATGTGAGTTGAGTTACATCAATATTGTTTGCTTTTTGAAATATCCTCATCTTCTGTCAATGCAAAACCAAAATTATACAGAGAATATACTTATGCCTTCCTAAAAAACAAACAAAAAACCATCTTCTAATGCCACTCAATATTTGCTATTTATTTCAACTTGACATTTCAGTAAATAAGCTTCCATATAAATTGCATCTGTAATGTTTTCAGTTCGAATACCCTAGTATTTCCAATGGCATATATTCTGAACAAAGGCCAGTCCACATTCTCTACATTTGTAGATTCTCTACAATGCACAGTCTAATGTCAAATAAAGTATTTGCTGGTTAATGTCTTTAGACATATTTTACATTTGTACATTCAAAAGATCTGTGGTTTGAATAAAGATAATGTACTCTTTACATCTGTAATTTCTCACCATGTCTCTATTGTTTATAAATAGATATATGATTTTCCAGTCATTAGAGATACTGAAAATTTAGAGTATAAATTGTCTGATGTTGAGAAAACTTGGAATAACAGTGAAAAAATTTACCCCATTCTGCCCATCTATAGGGAATCCCTAATATAGATGCTCATATGTCAACCAAATATTGAATGAGAGCTAAAGGCTTTATCTCATTCCTTTCTCTTATACAGTTTCATCTCAGTATGGATTCTCACATGTCCTGCTACTTGTATATGAGAGCAAAAGGTTTACCATGTTTTTCACATTTGTACATTTTTCTCTCCAATATGGATGATTATGTGTTCAGCAAATCCGTTGTGAGAGTGAATAGCTATGTCACATTCTTCACATTTGTAGGTTTTCTCCCCAGTATACATGGTGTTATGTTCAGAAAATCCAGAGTGAGAGGGAAAGGCCTTGCTACATTCCTCACATTTGTGGGGTTTTTCTCCAGTATGGATATTCTGATGTTCAATAAGCTTTGCATACTGAGTAAATCCTTTGCCACATTCTGCACATTTGTAGGGTTTCACTCCAGTATGGATGGTCTTATGGCCAGCAAAACCTCCTTGAGAGCGAAAGGCTTTGCCACATTCTTCACATCTCTAGGGTTTCTCCCCAGTATGGTTGGCCTTATGGCCAGCAAATCCTCAAGCACGAAAGGCTTTGCCACATTCTTAACATTTGTAGGGTTTCTCCCCAGTATGCATGGTCTTATGCTGATAAAAGCCAGAGTGAAATTGAAAAGCCTTGCCACATTCCTCACATTTGTAGGATTTCTCTCCAGTATGGATCACTGTATGTCGAGTAAGACATGAACAAGAGTTAAAGGCTTTGCCACATTCTGTACATTTGTAGGGTTTCTGTCCAGTATGGATGGTCTTATGTACAGCAAATTGCCCTTGAGAGAGAAAGGCTTTGTCACATACTACCCATTTCTATGGTTTCTGTCTATTATGGATCAGAATATGTCGAGAAAGGTTTGAATGAGAGTGAAAGTTTTTGCCACATTCTTCACATTTATAGGGTTTCTCTCAATTATGGATCACCATATGCCGAGTAAGGTATGAATGAAACTGAAAGGCTTTGCCACATTCTTCACATTTGTAGGGTTTCTCTCCAGTATGGATCACTGTATGTTGAGTAAGAAGTGGACGAGAGTGAAAGGCTTTGCCACATTCTGCACATTTATAGGGTTTCTGTCCAGTATGGATCATTGTATGTTGAGTAAGGTGTGAATGAGAGTGAAAGGCTTTGCCACATTCTTCACATTTGTAGGGTTTCACTCCAGTATGGATCACTGTATGTCGAGTAAGATGTGAACGAGAGTTAAAGGCTTTGCCACATTCTGCACATTTATAGGGTTTCTCTCCAGTATGAATGGTCTTATGTACAGCAAAATCTCCTTGATAGCGAAAGGCTTTACCACATTCTTCACATTTGTAGGGTTTCTCTCCAGTATGGATCATTTTATGTTGAATAAGCTTTGAATGAAAGTGAAAGGCTTTACCACATTCTTCACAATTGTAGCGTTTCACTCCAGTATGGATTACTGTATGTTGAGTAAGACGTGAAAGAGACTGAAAGGCTTTGCCACATCTTTCACATTTGTAGGGTTTTTCTCCAGTGTGTATCATTGTATGTCGAGTAAAATGTGAAGGAAAGTGAAAGGCTTTGCCACATTCTTCACATTTGTAGGGTTTCTTTCCAGTATGAATGGTCTTATGTGCAGCAAATTCTCCTTGAGAGCGAAAGACTTTCCCACATTCTTCACATTTGTAGGGTTTCTCTCCAGTATGGATCACTGTATGTTGAGTAAGATGTGAACGAGTGTGAAAGGCTTTGCCACATTCTTCACATTTATCTATCTATCTATCTATTCATTTATTTATTTATTTGGAGTATCTATCTATCTATCTATCTATCCATCCATTTATTTATTTATTTGGAATCTCACTCCATCACCCAGACTGGAGTGCAGTGGCAACTCCCGGTCACCACAGTCTCAACCTGCTGGACTCCGGTGATCTTTGCACCTCAGCCTACCAAGTAGCTGGAACTACAGGCGCGTGCTACCACGCCTGGCTAATTTTTTTGATTTATTGTAGAGATGAGGTCTCACCAAGTTGCCCAGGTGGGTCTTAAACCCATTGACTCAGGCAATCCATTCACCTCAGCCTTCCAAAGCACTAGGATTACAGGCTGAGCCACTGAGCCCAGCTCATTCTACACATTTTTAGAATTTCTCTCCACAACGAATTTTCTGATGTGGTGAATGACATGAGTAAGAGCTAAAGGCTTTCCCACATTTTTCAATTTTGAAGGCTCTGTCTCCCCTATGGATTCTTTCATGTCTATTTAGATGGAATAAGTTGTTTAACACTTATCCACATATATTGTGTATATCTCCTGCACTATTTTTTTGACGTTGACTACATTTTGAGGACCAGTTAAAGGTTTTGCCATATTCATGTTTGAAAGCCATTTCAGAAATATGGATCCTCTGGTGGATAACAAATTTGGAGTCTTGATGAAAGACTTTCCTACTCTTGTTACATTTGTAATGGTTATTTGCAACTTAGCATTCTATTTGCCCTTCACCCTCATGAACACTTACACAAGTTTTTTGTAAGCATATGTTCTTAAGGACATATTTACCATATTTTCCCATTGGCACCTTTGCAAGAGAGTCTTCTATGCTCTTCTCTGGCAAAAGACCTTCAGTGTAATGAGAAGTCACAGCTGAAAATCAGGAAAATAAAAATTTAGTCCACATGCTAGACTTAGGTGAATATCTTTTGAAAATAAAACATAATATTATACCATGGTAAGGACATAAGTATGATGGAAAGTAGAAATCACAGGTTTCCACTCCTTCATAAATATAGGTACTTTAGAAAATACTTACCCCATTGCTTGTGTGAAAACTCAAAAAACAGCTAAAACTTGCATAATACACATGATAAACTGAGTTACATGGAAGAGAAAGTTTAGTAATTTTGCTACCGTAATTTCTCTTTCTTTACAATGCAGCATGAAGCAATCAGATGGGATGTTCTAACTCTTGAATTCCTCCTCAGGGAATAAACAGAAGAGTAGAGTATGAGTCCACATTTCTGTCCTTTAAGGGTTTATGCAAAGACTTGTTTCTGTCCCAACATACAGAGAAGACACATCCTAAGAACAGGTATGAGTCTCCTAGAATCTCTAACTTAGTGATTGGTGTTATATTAATCTAGACAAAGCAACATCATAAACATTATGACGTGTATATCTTTGAATTTCAAATACCTGAATTCAAAGAAAGTATGCCAAAGTATAGAAAGAATCAGGATAAATGACTTGATTAAGGTACAACAATAATTTGTAGAGCTGCAAATTACAACAAAGATTGAGATGACTTGATTAAGGTACAACAATAATTTGTAGAGCTGCAAATTACAACAAAGATTTCATATGAAATGTAGAAACCCTTACTTGAACCACCACACTCCTGCGTGGATGACAGAGAACATGCTGATAAAATGTAACCATAAAAAGGATTTGGAAAACATCCTTGACATTGATATTGCTCTTAGTAATAATTTTGTGTGTTGGTTTTTTTGTGTGTGTGTTGGAGTCTCACTCTGTCACCCAGACTGGAGTGCAGTGGCCACTTCTGGCCACCGCAGCCTCAACTTGCTGGGCTCCAGTGATCCTTCCGCCTCAGCCTTCCAAGTAGCCGGAATTACAGGTGTGCACTACCACACCCAGCTGATTTTTTGATTTATTGTAGAGATGAGGTCTCCTTGCCCAGGCAGGTCTCAAACCCACTGGCTCAGGCAATCCACTCACCTCAGCCTCCCAAAGGCACGGAATTACAGGCTGAGCCACCGAGCCCAGCAGTAATAAAATTTTTATGACTACAGAAATAAAAATAAATATAAACAAATTGGAGACATCAAACTGAAAACTTCTGCAGACTAAAGGGAAAAGGAAGAAGGCTTACAGGACAAGAAAAAACATCTGCATGAGAAGTTAAAGAAAATGATAATCACTTGAATAAAAAACAGTCAAAAAATGAATAATTTTCCAATTAAGACATACAACTTGCCAACAGGTAAATGAATTGGAAGTGAACATCACCAATAGAGGCAATTTCAAATAAACACAATGATGATATATTGTCTCAAAGTGGTTAGAATGAGCAATACCAACCAGAAGAGAGAGAGAGAACTTTTAATAAGGATGTGAAGAAAAAGAAATCCTGTATACTCTTGGTGAGTTTAAAATTGGAAGAGTTATACAAAAATCATTATCAACATTCTTTTAAAAATAAAAACAAGCCGGGCTCAGTGGCTCAGCCTGTAATCCTGCACTTTTGGTAGGCTGGGGTGAGTGGATTGCCTGAGGCCACGGGTTTGAGACCTGCCTGGGCAACGTGGCGAGACCTCATCTCAACAATAAATAAAAAATTACCTAGGCATAGTAGCACGTGCCTCTAGTTCCAGCTACTTGGAAGGCTGAGGTGAAAGGATCTCCGGAGCCCAGCAGGTCAAGGCTGTGGTGGCTGGGAGTGGCCACTCCACTCCAGTCTGGGTGACGGAGTGAGACTCCAACTCAAAAAGAAAAAATAAAATAAATTAAACAAAAATAAAAACAAACTGTCACATAACACAGAAATCCCTTTTTGAGGCATATAACCAAAGGAAATAAAATCAGTATCAAAAAGTAGTCTCCAACCCCTATGGACATTGCAGCATTTGTCAAGATGGCCAAGCTTGGAAACATCCTAAATATTTGTGAAATCTGTGTTGATTAATAAAATAATGTGTATATACACACACACATATATATATGCACAATAGCATATGATTCAGCCAAAAATTTTTTAAAGAATTCTGCAATTTTAGCCTTATGGATGACATTGTAAGACATTATGCTAACTGAAGTGAGCCAGGCACACACACCCACAAATACTGCATGAGAACAGGTACAGTGACTCAAGTCTGTAAACCCATCACATTGGGAGACTGAGGTGAGAGAATTGCCTGAGCTCAGGGGTTCAAGACCAGTCTGGGCACCTAGGTGAGACCACAGATCTATGACAAATATAAAAATAAACTAGGCGTGGCAGCGCACACTTGTAGTTCCAGTTACTTGAAAGGCTGATATGGAAGGATCGCCTGAGCCCAGCAATGAGTGGTCATTAGCATGCCACTACATTCCAGCCTGAAGTGACACTCCAACTCAGGAAAAAAAATTTCTGTATGATCTCACTTCTATGGAATCAAAAAACTTTGCACTCATAGAGGAAGAAAGTACAACGTGGTCACGAGGGTCTGCAGGTGGGAAAATGGAGATGTTTTTCAATGGTTAGAAAATTTGAGTTATAACTGAGTCTTAGGGAGCTAATGTGGACCATAGTGACTTATCGTTAATAATGACATTTCGTATGCTTAGAAAATTTGCTAAGATAGAAGACATTCTCCTTCAAAACATAAAAATGGCAACTACATAAGATGGTTGATATGTTCATTAATATAATTGTAGTCATCATTTCACACTGTATAGGCATATCAAATTATTACATTATTTATGACCTATTATTTATTTATGTATAAAAAATCAGGTGATAATCACATATAAACATGCATACATCTGTGTTTGAATATATGCATATATGAAGCTAGTCCTAAACTTAATACTAAAAAAAATTATAAAATAAGAGATATTAAGGCACAAGGTAACATGTAGGAGTTTAATATATGTTTACCAATCCTCTACACAATATAGTATACTTAAATATTTGGATATAAATAAAAACTACCAGTCTCAGATCACACTATAAAAGTAAAATTTAAGTAAAATATCAGGATTTCTTCAATTAAGAGAGATAATTTGTATTTAGGTAGGACTATTGAATATGAATTTAAATAAAATCATTGGAAATCTCCCTAGTATAGAAAATCAAGTAGAAAATATGTAACATGTGTCCAGAGTGTTCTTAAAATTTCTCAAACAGATAACAAAATCACTGGTCACATAATCCAACAATGATGCAAAAACAAAACATAAAAAATAGTTTGACATGGATTTCCAAATAAATAAGCAAATACCTGCACGTCTCCAAAGCATCATAAAGGTAGTCAGATCATGCAGTTCCTAACATACCATTAAGTGGACTTCGATTTCCTCTGTAAACTTGAAAGATCATTGAAGAAGGAAGAGTTTTTGGAGAATTTCTGAACAGGTGTCGCTTTGTGACAGGAATAACAGATATCGCTTTGTGACAAGAAGAGAAAGAATCCCAGGTTTCTAAGAAACCATTTCCATTGGAGCAGACCACCTTACCAAACCACTTTTCAAGCTCTGATTCCTCAACCTGTGTCATCTGCTTCATTCACTCCCACTTACCTGGAAGTTTGGCTAATGTGCCATGTCTCTTCACATCCCAGGGCTCTTTCCTTTGCTCCAGACATGTAATAAGATCTGGTTTAGAGACAGCAAGTCCTGTTTAATTAGAAAAAAGTAACATAACTCTTGCTGTGGTTCTTAGATTACAAACCTAGCATTTGATAAGTAGAGAACACATTATTCAAGATTCTAGAAAATTAATCCCAAAATACAGTTTCCCAATAAAACCTTTAGAACATTTAGATAGAATTTTCAATTTATGGGTTTCTTTTTATTCTAAGTTGAAGTCTCACTCTGTCACCCAGCTTGGAGTGCAGTGGAAAGCTCATGGCCACCCCAGTGCTCACCTGCTGGGCTCGGGTAATTCTTCTCCCTAGGTCTACCAAGTAACCAGAACTACAGGTATGCGTTACCACTCCCAGATAATTTTTTGATTTAGTGTAGAGATGGGGTCTTGCCAGGTTGCCCAGGATATTCTTGAACCCATGGGCTCTGGCAGTTCTGTCAATGAAGTCTCTTAAACTGCTGGCATTACATGGCTGAGCCACCATGCCTGGCCTTAAATTTGTGAGTTCTTAGTTCAGTACTAGTGAGTCAATAACTTATGGTAGCAATTGGAATCAGATGTGGGCAATGATCAATGTCACTAAATTTCTGGTCTTACCAATAATATAGCTAGAAGGACACTGGTCAATTTAAAATAGAGAAGGCTTCATGTCAAAATGAAACATCATTAATTTTTTATTTTCTATGTTAACATATTACCAACTTTTCAATGATAGGAGGAATCTGAAATTCGTTCATGCAAAGCAAAAATTCCCAGAAAACATTCTACAAATAAAGGACATAAAATCCTTAGTAAGAAATAGAATTGTGTTTTGAAAGTTTCCTCACCCAGGAAAACCAGGTTTCTATGGTTCTCTAACATCACAGTCCAGTACATTATTCGCTGAGGGTTGGTTAGGCATGCCCACTCTTCTGGAGAGAATTCTATGGCCACATCCTTGAATGACAACAACCCCTGAAAACAACAAAAACACATATTTACCAAGTCACCATGGCCTCTAGGTAAAGCAAGAATGAAAAGAACAGGGTCAAGCTGACAAGACAACTATTATGTAATAAAAAAACTCATAACACAGAAATATCCTCTGGCAAGATTCGGTGACTCAGCCTGTAATCCCGTGCTTTGGGAGGCCGAGGTGAGTGGATTTGCCTGAGCCTGCGGGTTCGAGACCCACCTGGGCAAGTTGGCGAGACCTCATCTCTACAATAAATCAAAAAAATTAGCCAGGTGTGGCAGCACACGCCTATAGTTTCAGCTACTTGGAAGGCTGAGGTGGAAGGATCGCCGGGGCCCAGCAGATCGAGGCTGCAGTGGCTGGGAGCGGCCACTGCACTCCAGTATGGATGACAAAGTGAGACTCCAACTCAAAACAAAAAATAAACAAACAAACAAAAAAACAGAAATATCCTTCAATGCATTAAGTGTGGGAAAATAGGATGAAATAAAATCCACTCAGTCAATGTAGACTCTATTTTTGTGAGTCAAAAGCATAAAATGGACACAGGTACGCACATTTTAAATTATTGTTTATATCACACAGAATACGTTACATATGCTGCTCCTAATAAGTCAGAAGATCCTTGGCAAGTTTTAATTTGTACAACAATGAATTGAATATCTTCTTAAAATGCAAATTCTGATTCAGAATACGTGGATTTTGCCTGAGGTTCTGCGCCTTTTTGTTCAGTTGTTGTTTCATTCTTTTTTTTCTTTTTTTTTTTTGTTGGAGTCTCACTCTGTCACCCAGACTGGAGTGCAGTGGCCACTCCAAGTAGCTGGAAGTACAGGTGCATGCTACTACACCTGTCTAGGTGTGTCTCATTGTGAACCAGGTTAGGGCTCCCTGGCATAATCACACCTTATTGCAGTCTCGATCTCCTTGACTAAAAGAATGCATCCACAGCCAGACTCAGTGGCTCAGGCAGTAATCCCAGAACTTTGGGAGGCTGAGGTGAGTGGATTGCCTCAACCCACAGGTTTGAGACCCGCCTTTGCAACTTGGCAAAACCTCATCTATACAATAAATCAAAAATTAGCTGGGTTTGTTAGCACGCACCTGTAGTTCCAGCTACTTGGAAGGCTGAGGTGGAAGGATCGCTGGGACCCAGCAGATCGAGGCTGCAGTGGCCAGGAGTGGCCACTGCACTCCAGTATGGATGACAGAGTGAGACTCCAACTCAAAACAAAAAAACAAAAAATAAACAAACAAAAAACCAGAAATATCCTCCAATGCATTGTGTGGGAAAATAGGATAAAATAAAATCCACGCAGTCAGTGTAGACTCTATTTTTGTGAGTGAAAAGCATAAAATGGACACCAACACAGGTATGCACATTTTAAATTACTGTTTATATCACACAGAATATGTCACATATATTGCTCCTAATAAGTCAGAAGATCCTCGGCAAGTTTTAATTTGTACAACAATGAATTGAATATCTTCTTAAAATGCAAATTCTGATTCAGAATACATGGATTTAGCCTGAGGTTCTGCACTTTTTTGTTCAGTTGGTGTGTTTTATTTCTTTTTTTTTTTTTAGTTGGAGTTTCACTCTGTCACCCAGACTGGAGTGCAGTGGCCACTCCAAGTAGCTGGAAGTAGAGGTGCGCGCTACTACGCCTGTCTAGGTGTGTCTCATTCTGAACTAGGCTAGGGTGCCCTGGCATAATCACACCTTATTGCAGTCTCAATCTCCTTGGCTAAAAGAATGCACCTTATTGCAGTCTCGATCTCCTTGGCTAAAAGAATGCATCCTCGGCTGTGCTTGGTGGCTCAGTCAGTAATCCCAGCGCTTTGGGAGGCCAAGGTGAGTGGATTGCCTCAGCCCACAGGTTCGAGACCCACCTGGGCAACTTGGCGAGACCTCATCTATACAATAAATAAAAATTAGCTGGGCTTGTTAGCATGCACCTGTAGTTCCAGCTACTTGGAAGGCTGAGGCGAAAGGATCGTCAGAGCCCAGCAGGTCGAGGCTGCGGTGGCTGGGAGCGACCATTGCACTCCAGTCTGGGTGACAGAGTGAGACTCCAACTCAAAAAAAAAAAGAATACACCCTCCATATCGTCCCATGTATTTGGGACAAATTGGTATCATGTCAAAGCACACAGGAGGAACACAACATCCATGCTGAGATCTTATAGCCAAATGTTATAGTAATTTATTACTACTTTTTGAGTGGGAGTCTCACTCTTCTCACCCAGGCTGGAGTGCAGTGGTATGCTCATGGCCACTTCAGCCTCAATCTGCTGAACTTAGGCAATCCTTCTGCCTCAGCCTTCCAAGTACCTAGAACTACACAAACATGCAATCATACCTGGCTAATTTTTGTAATTTACTGAAGAGAACAGAAGAGGCTATGTAGGGAGCAGTGTCCGGTAGACCCATTGAATAGCACAGGAAGAACAAAAAGTTGAAACAAACTCATTAGGCAGGACCATCACAAGGACAGCAGCATGGTTTGCAAGTCTTATACGCATGACATTCCTTCTGTGCTGGGACACATTTATTTACCTGAGAAGCAGCCATTTTTTCTATTTCCTCTTACTTCTCTGGGATTTCTTCTCAGGTGAGATTAATCAAGTTACACCTACATTTTCAAAATATGCCTTTATTTACTTCAAAATTAAATGGAATGTATTTATTTTTTGTCAGTCTTACCACTCTCTTGGGAGTCCCTCGCTTGCTCTCCTGTCTGCCTGAGGTTCTCTTTGATTTGATTCTTACACCATCTCCCTGAGGTGTGTCTACTTTGTCATTTAGGAGAGTTTTCCTTCTTTACAAATGCAAGATAATCCAGAGGACAGACATCAAATCTACCTTTGGCCCTAAAGAACAGTGATGTTTCTACAAGTGCACAGAAACCAGTCGCCGCACTAAAATAAATTTTTTAAGTTGCTAACTTCATAATATAAAACTTAGATGTAATCGATTCAAAATGGGACAGTCAACTCTCAAAAGTTCAACATAACTCCATTTTAGACCGGGGTGGGGGGGAGATCTCTGGCCTTTGTGTGTTTCCATGTAGCTAAAATAATTTTGAAATGTTGCCGGGCTCGGTGGCTCAGCCTGTAATTCCGCGCCTTTGGGAGGCTGAGGTGAGTGGACTGCCTGAGCCCGTGGGTTCGAGACCCACCTGGGCAGTGAGACCTCATCTCTATAATAAATTAAAAAATCAGCCAGGCATGGTAGCGCATGCCTGTAATTCCAGCTACTCGGAAGGCTGAGGCGGAAGGATATCCAGAGCCCAGCAGGTCGAGGCTGCGGTGGCCGGGAGCGGCCACTGCACTCCAGTCTGGGCGACAGAGTGAGACTCCAACTCAAAAAAAAAAAAAAAAGAAATGCTGCCTTGTTGGCACCAGTATGCAGCTGTCCAGATCTGGGAAAGTGGGAGTATGTGCACTAACTCTGCTTTGTTTAATAAAGGAACAAGGAAACTGTGAACCAAGGACAAAGATAATTCATCACTTTCCAGGACTCCTCTCATGGCCCAGATGTCTGCAAGTCTAAGCCACCTCTTGATCTTAGCCGCTCTCTGTCCCACAGCCTGGATAAAAATTTTGAAAAAACACACACGACCCAGGAGGGGTCTTTAGGATGCCATCCCCTCATTTTCTTGGTTTTAATGTCCCCACTAAATAAAGTCAAAACCCTGCTCCAACTCCTTCTGTTGACAGACCTGGATTTGGACCTGGTGACACAAATGGCCAATGACACTAATGACAGAACCTGGAGATTTCCACCTAGATAATTCAGATAAGGCCACTGCAGGACGGTCACCCAACAAGACCTTCCCATGCCCGGCTTTCCTTGCTACTTCTCAAAGCCTTTCCTCCCAGGCCCTCCGGGATGCCCACACCATGAGTCCTGGCTGGGATTTCTGGACTCAAGAACCACTGTTGGCCAAGAGGTCTCTTTAACGTTGTGGTGGAGTCATCGTTTATCTCTGGGGAGGAAAGAGGGAGTGGGCCAAGATCATAGCCTACCCTTCCCCCCACCAGCCCCGTACGCAGGTCAGATCCTCTCCACAACCCTTGCGGGTTCGGCACACTTGGGGATGGTGCTAAGCAGGCGATGTCGCTGTAGGGTCAAGACCACGGGGTCACGGCTGAGGCCCACCTACACCAAGGGAACCGGGCTGAGTCGCTGGTGGGGACGGGTCCAGGCTCAGAGCTGACTGAAAGGCCAGTCTCTAAAGAGTCAGGTCATCCGGGTCCATCCCCACTCCCCGTCTCGGGAAACCTCCCTGCACACTCACCACCTCTTGCCTTCTGAGGGTCTCAGCGTCCGTCCTACGAATCTCCCAGGACCTGCATGTCACAGGGCAACACAGGCTAAAATGAAGATACGCGAGGCTGACGGAGGAAACTAAGGCCCTGTAAGAGCCGGGAAACTGCCCCCTCACTTCCAGCTCCTGTCTGATTGGCCATTTCAAACCCCACCATCAGTTGATTGGATAAAACTCCAGGCCATCTGGTTTTGAGTCACAGGACATGTGATCAGACGCGGGCTGAATAGGAAAGAAAATGTTGATTTCTCCCAGCTCCGGAATGTGGTAGGGACGTGTAAGGGGGCCCCTTACAGGAATTGCTGGAAACACTGGCATCTGCATGACTCCCAGTTGGTGGGTTGCGGAGCTGCAGGACTACAATCCCAGCATGTCCGGGAAGAGGCAGTCTTGACCTACAGTGTAGCGACCCACCAGCCAGGAGCGACAAAAACTCCCATCATGCCACAAAGGGGGCCACAAGCCTCCACCCTCACCCTTGTGCCCAGACTCTGGGGCAAGGAGAAATCTAAAGGCATTTTTGCCTATGGAGCCATTATTGTTTTGCACCTCTTGTCAGTCAAGACCAGAGGGGCGGGGCCTGAAGAATTTTCCAATCAATGGACGCTGATGTCTGAACTGGTCAGACGGGAGCTGAAAGTGAGAGGGCGATCTTTGGGTCTTCGTCTCCTGCACCTGCGCAGAGTTGGGTCGTCCTTTCTGGAGTATCCTGTACTCTGGCACCCACGTGTGTCTTCGCTTCAACCTCTGTCGCCCTGTGATCTGCAGGATGTGGAAGACCTTGGTGAGGCAGCCAAGACATCTGGAAGCTAGGAGAAGATGAGTATGTGGGGGGTGTCATGAGAGGGGAAGTGGCTGGACTCGAATGACCCGACTGTGGTGGGACCAGCCTCCCCTCAGCTGACAGTGAACACATCCCCACCGGCAGCTGTGCCTGGTGCCCTCTGTGTAGGTGAGGCTAGGCCCGGACCCTGGAGACTTGTACCATGCACAACCTCACCAGCTGAGCCCTCTGTCAACAGCTCCTCTTTCCACATGTCTGGGACCCAAAAGAGTGGTGGGGAGGATCCGACTGGCTGGCGGGGCCAACGGGGGTAGGGTCTGGGGTACTGTTCTCTGTCCCTCCTTTCTCTACCCCAAGGTTAGATCACAATATTGAGGAAAAAATTTTGCTCTTTATAGCTGTGCAGATCAATACATTTCCACCAGAAAGTGTGATAGATTAATTTTTGAATTTCACAGGTGTATGAAAGCACCCATTACATTTGTTTTTTGAGTTAATCTCACTCTGTCACCCAGGCAGGACTGCAGTGGCACACAAACCACCAACCCAGAATCTGGTGAGCCTTCCGCCTCAGTCTTCCAAGTAGTTGGAACTACAGGCATGCGCTACCACACCCAGCTAATTTTTTTGACTTATTGTAGAGGTTAGGTCTCGCCAAGGTGCCTGGACTGGTCTTGAACATGTGGGCTCAGATGATCTACTCGCCACAGCCTCCTGAGCCTGGCTGATAATACTTTCAACAAATTATTTTTTAATGCTGAGTTTAGTAATAAGAATATAACTCTCCATGGACAAAGCATTCTTTAGCCATATGAGTTGATTACAGTTTCCTATTACTTGGGTAAATAATGAAGAGTAGGTCTGGAGAAACACACTGGTAGATAACAGGTTTACCACCATATTACAAAGCCACTAGAGAAAACAGATCAAGTGGTCAATGTCCCTACCCCCCAGAAACTTCCAACTGTTGTAAAAGGGTAAATGGTGTTGAATCAGCACCATGTAGTCAGTACAAAGAAGGAAGTTGTCCATATTACCTGACATTTTGTTGAGTTCTGATGTTACTGCTTAAGAGAGCATTTCCAGACAGAATTGTTGCCATTTCATTATTATATCTGTTGGTTTCTCATTTTTAAAAATAACCATACAGGTTTTCTTGTTGTTTTTTCTGTTGTGCCCAGTATGGAGTGCAGTGAGGCACTCATGGCCACATAACCTGATGGTTACAGGCAATACTTCCAAATCAAACTTAGACATCTGCCATCATGCCCAGCTAATTGCTTGATTTATTGCTGAAATGAAGTCATGCCAAGTTGACCAGGCTGGTCTGGAACCCCTGGGCTCAGACAATACTCTCACCTCATCTCCCAAACTACTGGAATTACAGGTGTGAGAATTGGGGCCCAGCTATCCCCCATGTGATCCTAACATGGTGACATTGTCTAGTTGAGGGTTGCCAGATATGTTCGTGAAAAATTGAATTCCGAAGCAAGGTCACCTCTCCTGCTCTGCTTGGGTGTGGTTAGTCAGGTAAGCCAGTGGGGTCAGGTATTCATTGCTGTAGCAGAAATTGCCAGTGTTTCTGGCAAGGGAGGGCACTTGTGGGAAGGAAAGAATTAACTCACACTTTGCACTCTTTGCAAGAGTTCACTGTTTTTGAATCTGTCTCCTGTGACAAAAGACAGAGAAAGGTAGACTTTATTGCCCTTTCTGGACCCTCCTGCCTGTGGGTGTGGTGGTAGCAAGAAAAGGATTGTGCTTATGCGAAAGGCATATACTGGCTGCACTTCATAGCTTATGCCAGGAATCCTATCACTTAGGGAGGTTGAGGTGAGAGGATTGCTTGAGGTCAGGAGTTTGAGACCAACCTCTACAACATAGCATATTCATGTCACTATAAGAATAATTAAAGAAAAATTAGCCAAAGTATTAGCAAAGGCCTGTAGTTCCATCTACTTTGGAGGTTGAGATGGAAGGATTACCTGAACTCAGGGGTTCAAGGCTGTGGTGAGTAATGATGGTGCCACTTCACTTCTGCCTGGGTGACAGAGTGAGACTCTAACAAAAAATAAATATGTTAGCTGAGCTCGGTGGCTCAGCCTGTTAATCCTGGGCCTTTGGGAGGCTGAGGTGAGTAGATAGCCTGAACCGGTGTGTTCGAGACCTGCCTGGGAAACTTGACGAGACCTCATCTGTACAATAAATCAAAAATTAGCCCGGGGTGGTAGCGTGCACCTACAGTTCCAGCTACTTGGAAGGCTGAGGCTGAAGGATCACCAGAACCCAGCAGGCTGGGGCTGCGATGGCTGGGAGCAACCACTGCACTCCAATCTAGGCAACAGAGTAAGACTCCAACTCAAAAATAAATAAATAATAAAAAATAAAATATGTTCAATTTAATTTTAAAATAAATAAATACATATTTTCAACATGTAGGTGAGTCTTGTCCAGATCATCTCACCTGAAAAGAATTCCAGAGGGGCAGACTGGGTGGCTCAGGTTGTAATCTGAGCACTTTGGGAGGTGAAGAAGAGAGAACTGCCTGAGACCAGGGATTTGAGACCAGCCCAGGGAACTTGGCAAGACCTCTTCTCTACAATACATTAAAAATTGGCCAAGTGACCAGGCTCGGTGGCTCAGCCTGTAATCCCAGCACTGTGGGAGACTGAGGTGAGTGGATTGCCTGAGTCTGCAGGTTCCAGACCCAACCAGGGAAATTGGTGAGACCTCGTTTCTATAATAAATCAAAAATTAGCCACGCATTTTGGTGTGCCCCTGTAGTTCTGGCTGCTTGGAAGGCTGAGGCGTTAGTATCACTGGAGCCCAGCAGGTCGAGGCTGCGGTGGCTGGCAGCATGCCACTGCCCTCCATTCTGGGCAACAGAGTGAGACTCCGACTCAAAAAAAAAAAAAATTGGCCAAGTGTAGTTCAGCCTATAGTTATGGTTTCTTGGAAGGCTGAGCCGGAAGGATTGCCTGAACCCAGGAGGTCATTGTTGGGGTGGCTGTGCTCATGTCATTGCACTCCAACCTGTGCCAAGGATTGAGACTCTAACTCAAAATAAAAAATTCCAGAGGAGCTGAAGGAAATGAAAAAAAAAAAAACAGATTCTGGGGAAAATGTGTCCCAGGTCAGGACTGTCATTTTTAAAATTTGTAAACCTGACTCCTACTTGTGATGGTCTTCCCTAATGAGTATTTTTCAACTATTTTTGTTCTTCCTGATATTCCAGGACTTTGAAGGACATGTCTGCCTATGTACCAGAGGCTCCACTGTTCTCAGCATCCATGCTGCCTAGTTGCCATGAACTGTTCTCACCATGCATGAATGACCTGCAGTATTAACAATGTTCCCTGGTGGTTGGGGAACATAGCAAGGTGTGGATATCCAAGCTTCCCATTGGAAATGGGGTAGATCCTCAGATACAAGCAAAGGATGGGAATGTGAACAATTAATATTTCACATGATGCTGGGCTCAGTGGCTCAGCCAGTAATCCCAGCGCTTTGGGAGTCCGAGGTGAGTGGATTGCCTGAACACGCGGTTTTGAGACCCACCTGGGCAACTTGGTGAGACCTCATCTCTACAATAAATCAAAAAATTAGCTGGTCATGGGAGCACGCTCCTGTAGTTCCAGCTACTTGGAAGGCTGAGGTGGAAGAATCGCTGGAGCCAAGCAGGTCGAAGCTGCAGTGGCTGGCAGCGGCCACTGCACTCCAGTCTGTGTGACAGAGTGAGACTCCAACTCAAAAAAAAAAAAAAAGAAATGAGATCTCGCCAAGTTGCCCTGCCCAGGCCAATCTTGTACCCATGGGCTCCATCCTCTCACCTCGATCTCTCAAAGTCCTGGGATTATAGGTATGGGCCACTGCACCCAACATTAGATATTTAATTTTTTTCCAGATATCTATCTCTATCTTGCCTGAATTTTTTAAAAGAACTTTTCAAACTGTATTGATAAAATACATTTTATGGTGAATAACTGGAGGTAAAATAAGTGGATCCATTTTTGGTTAAAGGGTATAAACCCAGATAGGAGAGGCACTGACACAGAGACAAGCCTGAATCAAGTGTCAAGTCAGGCCATCCTATGACTTGTGATGTCTTCTTTTGCAGTCTGCTAATTGGAGTGCCTGGTGACAACACTCTCAGGAGACATTGAACTTGCTCTCCCGTGTACCTGAGAGGATTCATGTGGGTTCTTACACCTTCTCAGTAGGTGAGATATTTTATAATTTGGAATGTTTTAAATCCTTTCACAAGTGAAATTTAATCCAGAATGAAAGTAGGGACTCCAAGAAACTTAGAATAAACTTAGTTCACATTTTGCCTCAGCATAACCATTTTTGCTTAGGCTGACAGGCTTTGAATCAAGCACAGATTAGACATAGTTAATTTCCAATAAGCAGGTTTTAGGAGGCATTAAGTCATTTTAAGATTACATGTTTCTGCAGAGCAAGAGGTAGCCTACCTCATTCTCCTCAAGAAATCTCCATCAGATGCAAAACCAGAGCAACCCAACAACCTAACCTTTCAACTCAAGCTTTACATACTAATCTCCAGGAAACTTTCAGTTTCCTTGTCAAGGGGGAATCAAAGATCCCCTCTTGGCTGGCTGAAGCCATAGAAATTATAATAAGACCACTCTTTGGTCAAGAAGTTTGTGGATTTCAAACATCTCACAAGTCTCTTGTTGGAAAGCCCCTTTCCCTTGACTCCTCCCACATAGCCCATCACCTGAGGGCATGAGATGCTAATGCCTGGCAACCAGCAAAATATAAAACTTATGTGGCTACAGTCTACATCAAAGACCCCTGGCCCTGGACAGTCCTGTGGGCTTAAACCCCCCTTTCCCAAAGACCTTTAAAAAACTCAATTCTTGGCCCTTCCACACCTCACTTGTCTCTGTCTGCACCCTTTTCAATGTGTCAAAGGTCGTTATTAAACTTTACTTCTACTTTCTCCTTTGTAGCAATCTTGCATTATTCCCATGACAATGGTCCACCTCACCACAGTTTACACTTTCACAGAGGACAGGAATCATTTCTGTCTTTTCCCCTCAATACCAGCAAAGTGTGGAAAATGCAAAGAAACTACTCACCTAATCAACTTAAATGTATTTCCTATAATTTTTTATCTTGGAAGAAGACAAATCTCACAATAAAACAACAGCAAATGTAACCATGAAATGTCAAAATAAGGCAGAGTAGCTAACACAGGTAAGACATAGATAAATTTCCTATAGGGTGCTTTTAGGAAGCATTCAGATATTTTACTGTAGACCAATTTGGCAACCTTTCCAACTTTTTGGCAAATCAAAAGAAAACCTCATAATATGCAAGACTAGGACAACCCATAATAATCATGAAGAATCTTTCTGGATAAGTGTGGTTGCTCACGCCCATGGTCCCAGCACTTTGGGAGGAGGAGATGATACCATTTCCTGAGCATATAGTTTACAAACCAACTGCAGCAACTTGGTGAGCCCTCATCTCTCCAATAAATAAAAAATTAGCCAGGCATGGTGGTGCACACTTGTGGTTCCAGCTACTTGGGAGGCAGAAGTGGTAGGTTCATGAGTAGGTTGAGGCGGTGGTGGCCATGAGTGTGCCATTGCTCTACAGCCAGGGGAAACAGTGAAACTCCTACTAAAAAAAAATAAAAGCCAGGCTCCATAACTCAAGCTGCAATCCCAGCACTTTGGGAGGCCAAGGCAAGAGGATTGCATGAACCTGTGCATTTGAGGTGAGCCCAGGCAATTTGGTGAGACCTCGTCCCTACAATAAATAAAAAATTAGACAGGTGTGGTAGCACATGTCTTTAGTTCACATAACACAGGAGGTGGCCACAAAATCTTTGATTAATACATTATGTGAGCCGATCTCAGTGGCTCAGCCTGTAATCCCGCTCTTTGGGAGCCTGAGGTGAGGGGATTGCCTGAGCCCTTGGGTTTGAGACCGACCTGGGCAACTTGACGAGACCTCATCTCTACAATAAATCAAAAATCAGCTGGGCGTGGTATGGCACGCCTGTAGTTCCAGGAATTTTGAAGGATGAAGTGGAAGGATCACCGGAGCCCAACAGATCAAGGCTGTGGTGGCCAGGAGCGGCTACTGCACTCCACTCTGGGTGACAGAGTGAGACTCCAACTCAAAAAAAAAATAGAATAAAATACATTATGTGACAGAGTGAGATTCCAACTAAAAATATATATATATACTCAAGTGTTTTATTACATAAACAAAGATCTGAGTACTACATGTACTCAGTGGACCCTGAACGATTATCAAAATTCTATTAGAAAGTGATTGGCAGTACTGGGACACTGCCATGGTGGGGGACATAACATCAATAAGGATTCTCAAGCTTTACATGTACAATGACCACCTATGGCCTAACCTTGAATTGTACACTACCTTTTGTTTCATTTTATTTTTTTGAGTTGAAGTTTCTCTCTGTTGTCCAGAGTGGAGAGTAGTGGCATACTTCTGTCTACCATAGCCTTGAACTGCTGGGCTCCAGTGATCCTTGTGTCTCAGCCTTCCAAATAGCCAGAACTACAAGTGTGCACTACCACGCCTGGCTAATTTTTGATTTATTGTAGAGATGAGGTCTCGCCAAGATTCCCAGGCAGGTCTTGAACCCAAGGCCTCAAGCAATCCACTCCCCTTGGCCTCCCAAAGTTCTGGGATTTTAAAATAAAATAATAGAAAAAGCCAGGCTCAGTCTGTAATCCCGCGCTTTGAGAGGCTGAAGTGAGTGGATTGCCTGAGCCCACAGGTTCAAGACTCACCTGGGTAACATGGCGAGACCTCATCTCCACAATAAATCAAAAATTAGCAGGGTGTGGTAGTGCATGCCTGTAGTTTCAGCTACTTTGGAAGGCTGAGGCGGAAGGATCTCTGGAACCCAGCAGGTCAAGGCTGCGGTGGCTGGGAGCGGCCACTGCAATCCAGTCTGGGTGACAGAGTGAGACTCCAACTCAAAAAAATATATAAAATAAAATAAATAGAAAATAAGAGAAAACTACAGAAATCCAGTGTCCCTGGAAGAGGAAAATATCAATACACAATTTCTATTCCATATTAAGGATTTCAAGTCATTTCTTTGTAGAAAAATCACATTTGAATAGAAATTTAAAAATTAGTATACACATTGAGTCACCATGTTGCAACATTATGTCATGATCAAGCTCCCTTTATGTCAGGGATGCTTAGGAGATTCAGCAGCTGGGAATCATCAATACAGTGTCACATTAAAAAAAATCGATCGCTGGGCTGGGTTACTCAGCCTGTAATCCTGCGCCTTTGGGAGGCTAAGGTGAGTGGATTGCCTGAGCCCACGGGTTTGAGACCGGCCTGGGCAACTTGGCGAGACCTCATCTCTACAATAAATCCAAAAAAAAAAAAAAAAAATTAGCCTGGTGTGGTAGCGTGGGCCTGTAGTTCCAGCTACTTGGAAGGCTGAGGTGGAAGGATCGCCGGAGCACAGTAGGTCAAGGCTGCGGTGGCCAGGAGCTGCCACCGCATTCCAAGCTGGGCGACAGTGAGATTCCAACTCAAAAAAAAAAACGATGACAAAGACATCATCTTGATAATAGATTAAAAGATATTGTGAAATTTACAAAAAGTTTTACATTTAAAGATCAAATTATAAAAAAGTGTAAAATATTTCTGAAACATGAAAAACCGTATAAATGAAAAATAATGGAAATAAATGATTGGGAAGAAAGATTACATCGTATAATTAGATCAATAATCCTCTAATCAGTTTATCAATTGAGTTTGATACTGATATACAAACAGCTGTTTTTGTTCTGAAGAAAACAAATTTTTTTGCAAACAATATTTAAATTGGAAATTTCTAAAAAGTTTGAAAGATGTTATCATCCATAATAAGAACTTGAAAAGTAAAATAATGTGATAGTGACTTAAAAAAAAAAAGGCTGAAAGTGGAATACTGCTGGGGGAGTGTGGGGCATATGTCATCAACAAGTGTACCTGCATAGTAGACATTTGTATACATAGCCCTGAATTGTACCCCAGATCTTCTTAATAAATAAAGACTGAAAAACCAAGGAAATACAGTTTTTTTGGGTTTTTTTTTTTAGTTAGAGTCTCACCATGTCACCAAGACTGGAGTGCAGTGGCATGCTTCCAGCCACCACAGCCTTGACCTGCTTGACCTGCAGAGCCACCGAGTCCCCCAGAATACACACTTTTAAAGTAGAATAAGATATATATGAAGGCCAGGCATAGTGGCTCATGCCCATAATCACAAAACTTTGGGTGAAAGAGATGAGAGGATTGATTGCCTGAGCCCAGAGGTTCAAGAACAGTTTGGACAACTTGACAAGACCTCATCTCTACAATAAATGAAAAAGTTAGCCGAGCATCGTGGTCTGTGCTGGTATTTCCAGTTACTTGAAAGGTTGAGGTGGAGGGATCACCTGAGCCCAGCAGGTCGAGGCTATGGGATATGGAGGATGCTACTGCACTCTAGCTTGAGTGACAGAATGAGGCTCCAACTTTAAAAATAAGAAAACAGATGTCTATCAGTCAATGTCTGCATGCTCTAAAACCATGACATTCCAGTAGGAAGAGACACAGCCCCTGACCTAGAACACAGTTACCTGATAACCAGCCATTTTTGCCACAACTTCCTCCAGCATTTCTTGTCAGATGAGATTATCTGGACAAGTCACATCGACATGTTGAAGACATGCCTTTATTTTTAAAATTAAATTAAATGTATTTTATGAGTCTGAGTATCACTCCGTAACCCAGGCAGGCATGAAGTGTCTCCACACAGCTTATCACCATCTTGACCTCCTGAGCTCAACAGATTCTTCCTTCTCAGGCTCCCAAGAATCTGAATCTACAGGCATTTGCCACCACTCTTGGCTAAATTGTTTCAACTTTTATAGCTACACGGATGTGCTATGTTGTCCAGGTTAGCCTCAAATTCCTGGGATCAAGCAATCCTCTCCCCTCTCTCTCCCCCACCACTGACCTGGATAAAAAAAACCCCAAATTACACAAAACCCAAGAGTGTTCTTGGCCCCTCATCTTCATGGTTCTAATGGTCCTCTCTAAATAAAGTCACAGTCCCTGTTCCAACTCCTTGTCTTGACTGGCCGTCTCACCAGGGAAAAACCAGGTTTGGACCTGGTGACAAACTGCCAATGATCCTTGAAAGGACAGACTGAGAGCGGGAAGCCACTTTTCATCTTGTTCTGAAACCAAGACACAACGATGAGAAAGTAGAAGCTATGCTTTTGCAGAAATGCACACTTTAGGTAAAATTAACTTTACTGACTTTGTCTTTTCAGAAACAGACCTCCTGGTGCCAGGTATGTCATAGGGTCATTCAATCTTGCCTAGAGTAAAGGGAATTTACATGGCCTACGACATCATACATTGGGCAAGGACTGTAAATGTCATGAAACTTGTAATTACAAAAGTTATACCACTCAGAGGGAGAGCAGGTGGGAATTCGATCTTCCAGTAAATTGGGCACTATCTACAGTGAAGCCAAGGATCCTCCGCAGCTAATCACTGGGAATCCCTAGAAGATAAGGGGGGGTGCACCCTCCACTAGCTCTAAGAAATATCGTTTGGGAAGGTACAGAATTAGAATCCTTGCCACGCCCTTCTCTCGGGGCTATGATAATATGGACAGACATTAATGGGTCTGTGTCACAGGATCTCTAAAACATCCACAGGTAGTCGACAAGGAAGTCACAGCAGTCACGTGCAACATCTCCAAGCAAAGGATATAAGCCAGGACTCTGGGTGGTGAACTTTTCTTAAATAAATCTTTTCTTCTCTCACCTCTATGTGTTGCAATTCTTTGCCATTTACTCAGATCTCTGGGTTCCCAGTGCGCACCTCCGGCTGGCCAGCTGCGGGGTGCTGTGCCCCTTGGTCCATCCATTTTCCCTCACTCTGTCCAGTATCCTAGCAATCCTGATGACTTGGTCTACGGATTTCGACCTGGATATTACAGATCAGGCGACTGTGGGGCTGTCCCCCACTGGAACCTACCCGTGGCTGGCTTCGCCCTGCCTCTTCTCCAAGCCTTTACCCCAGGCCCTCCGGAGACCCCAGACTACAAGCCCTGACTGGGACTTAGGGATTCACGATCCGCTGTTGGCCCAAGGGAACCCCTTTACACTGTGCTGGAGCCTCCGTTTACCTTCTAGGAGGAGAGAGGGATGGGGCAAGGACCAAAACCACTTCCACCAGGAGCCCCCACACGGGTCAGACCCCCCCACAAAACTCCTGGGTCTCACACAGACATACTGGAGAAGCCTACAGTAGAGCGAGGTCGCCATGGGGACAGGACGCTGGGGACCGAACCAGACCTCCCTGTGGAAAGGGGACCAGGGCCGAATCGCCGGCGGGCACAGGACCAGGCTCAGAAGTGAGGGGGAGGCCGGTCGGCCACAGCCGGGTCATCCGTGTCTATCCTGCGTCTCGCTCTCGCACCCACACCCATACTCACCATCTCCCGGCTTCTGGGTGTTCCAGCATCTTCCTTTCTGACTCCCCGGAACTGCATTTCACAGGGCAATAAAGGAAGAAGCCAAGATATACGGCTCTTTCCGAGACGATTTGGCACTTCCGCAGTTCCAGAAAACAAAAGGCCAGGTCAGAAACCGGAGCCCACCACCTCATTTTAATCTACTTTCTGATTGGGCAGCTTCCGAACTAGCATTCACTGATTGGATAAGGTGACACGTCACCACCCTTCTGATCTTGAATGACAGCAGATGTGATCCAACGGGGCTGGAGTAGGCAAGAAAAAAGAAAATCATGGTTTTTTTTGTAAAATTTTGAGGTTGAGTTGCCTCTCTGCACCGGAAGTTGGGGGAAGGAGCAGCATGTGGAGTGCATCGCGGAGCATTCTGGGAACTGTAGTACAAGAATGAGGCCTGGTCCTTGATCACTGGGCTGCAGGACTCCGTCCCAGTCTGCAGAGGCAGCAAAACACTTCAATGTACCCTGTGAGTAGTTTCAAGGGGAGTCCACATTTTTTACCCTGCTGGGGAAATCCACATCCGCCAGTGACATGTAGGACAAACTGGTCATTGCCACACTCACGTACCAAAGAAACAAGCCCCTGAAAGAATAGTAAAAAGTAAAAAGAAATAAATATATAAATAAATTTTAAAAAAAAGAAAGAAATAAGCCCCCAGTGCTCCTGGATAAAAGGAGAAAGCTTGGTAAACCCTTCTGGTCCTCTCTCACTGTGGGAGGTTTTTTAACCTCAATAATCCTGCTTTAAAAAAAAGGAGGGAAGCCGGGCTCGGTGGCTCAGCCTGTAATCCCACACCTTTGGGAGGCTGAGGTGAGTGGATTGCCTGAGCCCGCGGGTTCGAGACCTGGTTGGGCAACTTGGCAAGACCCCCATCTCTACAATAAATCAAAAAAATCAACCGGGCGTGGTAGCGCATGCCTGTAATTCCGGCTACTTGGAAGGCTGAGGCGGAAGGATTGCCGGAGCCCAGCAGGTAGAGGCTGCGGTGGCCGGGAGCGGCCACTGCACTCCAGTCTGGGCGACAGAGTGAGACTCAGAACTCAGAAAAAAAAAAAAGAAAGAAAAATGTGTTACGGCAAAATAAACTGTTCAACGGATTTTCTTTTTATTTATTTATTGTTATTTTAAATATGTGAGTTACAATTCAGGATTCGGTGGATCGGTGATCATCATACACGTAAAGTGTGGGCCTTCCCTTTGGTCCCACTTCACCTGGTTTGTGATCAGGTAGGTAACCTTATTAGTGTTATGCGCCTCCCCCTCCCTGGAAGCATCCCACTACTGCCAAACACTTTCTTAAAGTATTATAAATGCTCAGGATTCGCTTATGAGTGAGAGCATGTGGTATTCAGTCGTTTCTGTGACAGATCACTGAGTATGTATTCAACAGATTTTCTTTGAGCCAAGGCTTTGTGCCAGGCCCTGGAACAGGCAGTGGTGTTGGTACTGCTTTTACTCAATACATTTTGTTTTTTTGTTTTTGGTCTTTTTTTTTTTTTTTTTTTTTTTTGAGTCAGGGTCTTACTG
>NW_007245660.1:20326-42580 GCF_000164805.1 Carlito syrichta | reverse complement strand
AAAAAAAAAAAAAAAAAAGGAGGGAGAGTGTAAGAAAAGAGAGAATACACAAATGCGAGAAATCCACAAACTCAGATGATCTCCTTGCATATCAGAATATTAAAGACTCTAGGCCAGGCTTGGTGTCATCCCAGCACTTTCGGAGGCCGAGGTGAGTGGATTGCCTGAGCTGGGGCCTCAAAGTCAACCAGGGCAACTTGGCAAGACCTCGTCTCTACAATAAATCAAAAAATTTAGCCTAGTGTGGTAGTGCACGACTAGTTCTGGCTACTTGGAAGGCTGCGTCTAAAGGATCACTTGAGACCAGGAGGTCGAGGCTGCAATGGCTAGGAGTGTGCCACTGTACTCCAGCCTGCGGGACAGAGTGAGACTCCAACTCAAAAAAAAAAAAAATTAAAGACACATTTTATGCACTCAATGACCCTGGAGCAGGTGAGCTTCTAAAACAGGTTCCCAATGACATATTCTCTAGAACCTCCAAAGGACAATGTTTGTGATCTGGTGATGCCATTACTGAGCCAGATCTAACAAGTCATCCCCATCCATTAGGAGAAATCTGGATGTTCACTTTTGTAAGAACTCTTTTCTATGAGTTTGCAGAGAACTGGACACTATTGTACAAAGACAGCACTGTGCTTGTCCACAGAGCAGGCTGCTGAAGGGGTTGCTGAAAATTCATTTATAGAAGGATTTTTTTTTCTCCTGAAAGCAAAATGAGATAAGAAAAGGAACTGGCTGATTTTCAGAACCTGCAGATTCAACAAAAAAATGGAGAATCTGCCAGAGCCCATGGGTTCGAGACCAGCCCGGACAATTTGGTGAGACATCATCTCTACAAGAGAAATTAAAAAAAAAATAACCAGGCATTGTAGTGGTCATCTGCAGTTCTGCATACTTGGAAGGTTGAGGTGGAAGGATCACCAGAGCCCAGCAGATTGACGCTGGGGTGGCCGTGAGATGCACTCCAGCCGTGGTGACTGAATGAGACTCCAAATAAAAAAAAATAAACAAACAAAAAGAATCCCAAGCAAACATATGAATAAAAAGGGACAGACTACAGACTGTGAGGATCCAGTGAAGGCCTATTCCTGCATAGCCAGGAAGTCTTCCCCCTCATGCAGCTCTGATCCCCACCTTGGAGCATCCTTGCAAAAAATGAGGTCACATTTTCTATTTCCTCTTTGAAAGAAACCAACCAAGTATGGCAAACCCAGAAACATGGCCTCCTGGGACATCACTTGCACAATTTTCATCATTCCTATAATGTAGAGCAAGTATTGTATCTTGAAATCATACCCCAGTGCCATCTGCTTGGTCTCAGACTTCTGCTTCATTGGTGATCAGGTAATGGCCACTCAGGAAATAGAAGTTCAGCCATCGTTGCCTCCTTGAGTGGATGAGGTTGGTGGCTGGTCTTTGGGTTTCTGCCCACCTTAGGCGAGGTGACTGCTTGCTTTTCAAGCCTGGTGACATTACTGATCTGGCCCTGCTGGATATGAGGGGGCCTCAGGAACCCACACACTATGCCTAGGGTTCTTACCCTGCCTTAAGCAAAATCCTAGTTTTGGAAAGGGCCACATGTTCACTGTATGATCATCCTAGATATTCCTAGTACAAGTGATCTCCCAGAGGTCAGGTAAGGCCAGGTTTGGGCCCTGGTGTAAGACTTGTACCCTTTAAGAAAGGCACTGTCACATGGATTGGCCAGCATGAGGAACAAGACATATTGTTGACTGACTGAAATTTTGACAATGCCATACTCACCCTCCTGTCCCAAGGCTTCCACTGTCCAGCTTCCTTGTTGACACTGATTTCATAGGACTGAGGAGTTATGTGGAGCTTGGGGTGCCTTGCTGAGTGCTGCCCTGACTTCTTTTGGGTCATGTGGGTCACTGTCTCATAAGAAAGTTAATATGTAGGTGTCACCATAAGGGAGAAGGATATCTCAACATTTACTGAGGACTGGGCAGGCCCTGGTGTTGGAGGCACAGTGGGATAGCAAGGCAAGGTTGTCCTGTGTTCCTAATCTCACAGGGAATCTGGGATAATACAGGAGCCCAGCATCCTTGTTCAAAGTTTTGCAATGCAAACCATTGACACCTGATCTCCAGATGCATGGGGAGCTTTAGGATGAAATTTCAAGAAAGAAATCATCAAACAGCCACAGTCTGTTCTGAGACAGATGTATGCTGGCCAAACCTGAGCCTCCAGGCCCCTGGAAAGTTACCAGTTTCCCTGCAATCAGTGGAAGCTCCTACCTGCAATTGTACCTCAGTTTGGGAATCAGTCCAGTCAGGTGACATCAGGTGAGGATGGCTACTAATTAAGGGGTGCTGCCACATTTTTTTTTAGTTGAAATCTCACTCTGTCATCCAGGTTGGAGTGCATCCATGGCAATCACAGCCTCAATCTGTTGGACTAGGTGATGTTTCTACCTCAGCCTTCCAGGTAGTTGGAACTACAGGCACAGTTAGTTCTTTCCTTCCTTCCTTCCTTCCTTCCTTCCTTCCTTCCTTCCTTCCTTCCTTCCTTCCTTCCTTCCTCTCTCTTTCTTTCTCTCTCTTTCTCTCTCTCTCTCTCTCTCTTTCTCTCTCTCTCTCTTTCTTTCTTTCTTTCTTTCTTTCTTTCTTTCTTTCTTTCTTTCTTTCTTTCTTTCTTTCTTTCTTTCTTTCTTGTCAGTCTACCTTGTCTCCCAGGCTGTAGGGCAGTGGCATGCTCCCGGCCACCACTGCCTCCAACGACTGGACTTCCACCTCAGCCTTCCAAGTAGCAAAACTATGTGCCCATACAACAAAGCCCAGCTAATTTTTTTTCTTTTTTTCATTTTTTTTTTGAGTTGAAGTCTCTGTCACCCAGACTGGAATGCAGTGGCCGCTCCGGCCATTGCAGCCTCGACCTGCTGGGCTCCAGCGATCCTTCCACCTCAGCCTTCCAAGTAGCTGGAGCTACAGGTGCTCACTACCATGCCTGGCTAATTTTTGATTTATTGCAGAGATGAGGAATCACCAAGTTACCCAGGTGGGGCTTGAACCCGTGGGCTCAGGCAATCTACACACCTCTGCCTCGCAAAGCACTTTGATTACAGGCTGAGCCACTGAGCCCAGCTTATTTTTTTGATTTATTGTAGAGATGAGATCTTACCAAGTTGCCCAGCCTCATCTTGAACCTGTGTACTCAGGTAATCCTCTCACCTCCGGCTTCCCAAAGTGCTGGGATTATACGTCTGAGCCACTCTACCTGGCCTAATTTTTCATTTATTGTAGACATGAGGCCTTACCAAATGGCCGAGACTGGTCTTCAATGCGTGGGCTCACACAGACCACTCACTTCAGCATTCCAAAGTGCTAGGATTATAGGTGTGAGCCACTGTGCCCAGTCTGCTCCATGATTTTCTAAAGCTGAAATGGTGGGCTGGAGAGAATCAGGCTATCTATCTTGGAGAGGGTCTCCAAGTTGGTGGATGCCTAGAGACTGGATCAGTTTCTCCACTGAGCTTATCTGGCTCTCACTGGGGGACCCCATGGACCCTGGTCCCTGAAGTCCTCCTGTTTTCTGTGTGGCACCCCTGTTCTAACATTAAAGACATCCATGCAGGAAACAGATCCTTGAGATAAGGTATGTGCAGCCTGGGACATGGTTGCCATTGGGACACCTCAGGCTTCTCCTGTGATGTCTCCCTAGGATTTGGACTGGCTTTGGGATCCCTGCCTCATGCCCTCACCCCAGGGGTACTCTACCTCACCTCACCTTCAGTCTTGGTAAAGAACTCAGGTGGGAGAGGCTTTCACTATCACCCAAGGTCCTTTGCCACCCTAACATGAAACTCCACTGCAAGGTATATGCTCCCAGGCAATGGGCCTCCTGACTTCTGGGACTGTCACTTCACATAGTGGAAGAACTGAATATTGCCACACAATTGAACTCTTGAGTTCTGTGTCTGGGTTGTGGTCCCAACTGGTTCTCTCCCAAATTCTGCCTGGGTCTGGGCCATTCATTTTCTCCACTCCCTTGTCAGGGCATGTTGTCCTGCCACTCTTGGGAGGAAGGTTCTTAGGATGGAAGAATTTCCTGTTGCTTCCTGGGGCTGTTGGTGTCAGCTCACACATATGGCTGTGATGTCTCTGGTTTCCTTCAAGTGCCTTCAAAAGTAGGTGCAGGAGGGTATGGCACAGGGGCTGGGGGGGGGTCTAGCCATCATCCATTGCCCTGTCTCTGAGGCATGTTCAGTAATCTCAAGGTCAGCACCTGCCCTGGGGCCAATGAGGGCCTGTTTTCAGAAGCATCTTAGAGTAGAGGTTGAGAAACATCCACTGAAATGAGTTAATGGGACCTGTGTTCTCCCCTTTTTATTACCCCACGGGGTGACTTGGGAGTTGACTTGGTACTGGACTCAACCTCAGGGACAGATCACACTGTATCCTTCTCAGCTGAGCCCTGGAGATGTGAAGGTGCCTCAGCACCATGTCATGCTCCAGGGACTAGGCCCAGGATAGCCTGTCCTGAAAGAACTCCTGCAGACCAAACAGGGACAGCTTCAGGAGGTGCTGTAGGCACACTGGTGGGAGCCAGGCTGAAAGGGTGTCCTGTGAAATGTCAGTTCCTTCACCCTGCTCCAACCCTTGGCACCTCCTACTGATCAGTGCAGGATCCTTTCTGGTCACTACTGCAGTTCATCTGTGCCCAGGGCCAAGGTCAGAGAAAGGCCTAGGCAGGAAAATGTTCATCACTCTACTGCTTCTCATCTGTGTCATGTCAAGGGTGGTCTCCATGTCTGGGAGTGTTCAGAGTGCCCCACCCAGTCCACAAGGCCATACATTGATACAGGTTCAAACAGTGTTTATTATTTAGCCTACTTAGAAATTTCAAGAATTTTTTGAGCTGAAAGTTAAGCACAAAGACGATGTCATTCATAGTGAGAGTAATTAGTTGTGTTTTTCTTTTTTTTCTTCTTCTTTTTGAGTTGGAGTCTCACTCCATTGCCCAGGATGAAGTGCAGTGGCATACTTATGGTCAGCGTAGACCAACTGGGCTCAGGTGATACTTCCACCTTAGCCTTCCAAGTTCCTGGAACAACAGGCATCTGCTATCATGTACGGCTATTTTTAATTCATCGTGGGGACCAGGTCTTGCCAAATTGCTGGGGCTGTTCTTGAATCCATGGTCTCAGGCAATTCACTTGCCTCAGCCTCCCAAAGTGCTGTGATTACAGGCTGAGTCACTGAGCCTGGCCAGTTACACATCAAGGAGTATTTTCCATATGTTTATTCTCAAGTGGGGAATAATATTGAAGACATTTTTGTGGTATCATTCCTTTAACTTTGTATAATTAACATAGTTGATTTTGTTTATTTTACAGGTCCAATTTGTTCAGGTGATAAATAGGATGATTTTATAAGTTAAGAGGTTGCTTTGACTTCTGTTTTCTTCTGACTATCAAACAAGACAGTTTGGGGTGTGTAATAAATATTTCATAATTAGATACAAATATTTCTCTTAGAGTGAGTTGGTGGCTCTAGGTATGAGACTGAAGACACCCAGAGTGATGTAATGGCATGGATTCTACATGTGGATTCTATAAACAGTCCACTCTCATACTTTGCATGTTATGTGTAATAAAAATTGTATTTTTACAATTATCTTAACAAATTAGCTCAGAAAAATAAAACCAAATACTGAGTGTTCTCACATATAATTGAGGCCTAAATACTGGGTAGATGCAGACATCAAGATAAAAATAGCAAACACTGGGGACTGATGAAAGGGGAAGGAGGGAGTCAACCATAGGAAAACTGCTTATTGGATACCATCATTCCTGTTTGGGTGATGGGTTTAACAGAAGCTTAAATCTCACCATTACATGATATACCCATATAACAAACTTGCATGGGTACCCACTAACTTCAAAAGAGAAAAAAATAGAAAATCATGAAGAAGAAAATATATCTTTACAGTTCATTAAATAAAAATGTGTCATCCTAAAGTTCTTCATCCTTGTCATCTTCACCATGAGAATCTGAGGATGTGGTGGAACGGGGTGCCTGGCTTTTGGTCTTTGTTGACAGAGGTGGAAAAGGTGGAGGGGAGGCAGGAGAGGCTGGACACTGGGCACAGTTTTACAGAAACACATCTTAATGTCTGTCTGAGGCTAGGCACAGTGGCCCATGGCTATAATCCTAGCACTTTGATAGCACGAGGGGAGAGGATTGCCTGAGTCTACAGGTTCGAGACCAGCCCTGGCAACTTGCTGAGACCTCATCTCTACAATAAATTTTAAAAAATAGTTGGGCATAGTGGTGCATGCCTGTAGTTCTAGCTACTTGGAAGGCTGAGGTGGAAGGATCACCTGAGCCCAGTAGGTTGAGGTCGCGGTGGCCAGGAGTGTTCCTCTTCCCTCCAGCTTGAGTGACAGAGTAAGACTAAAACTCAAAAACAGTTTTTCACATTCATTTTTCTAAAAACGTTTCCATATGGCAGCAATTCTACTTCTACTATAAGCTTTAGTCTTGGTGCCCCATAGTACAAAGGTTCATGTTATAAAAGACTTGAAAAGCAATCTGTAATCAGAACCCTTGTGACAGCTTGTGTAATGGTGAATTGTTTTCTGGCACTGTTGCTTCTGTGTCTTTTGTATTTTTGTCAGTTTCACTGTCACCCAGGTTGGAGTGCAGTGGTATACTCATGAATGCTGTAGTCTAGGCAATGCCCCACAAGTCCTGGCACCTCATGCTTCTCCCCGCCCACTTCCCAGGACAGGCATGTCAGCCTCTAAATGCTGCAAAAAAAAAAAACCCTGCTTTTAGGCCGGGTGTGGTAACTCATGCCTATAATCCCAGCACTTTGGGAAGCCAAGGTGAGAGAATTGCCTGAGTCCACAAATTTGAAGTGAGCCTGGGTAATTTGGTGAGGCCTCATCTCTACAATTAATCAGAAAATTTGCTGGGTGTGGTGGTGTGCCTACAGTTCCAGCTACTTGGAAGGCTGAGGAAGAAGAATCTTCTAAGCCCTGCTTGGGGGATCCTTTGCTTCCCTGTAGATACTGCCCAATATCCTGGAAGATCGAATCCCCACCTTCTTTCCCTCTGAGCGGTTATAACTTTTGTAATTACAAGTGTGATGACTTTTACAGTCCTTGCCCAATGCATGATGTCCTAAGTCTTGTAAATCCCCTTTACTCTAGGCAAGCTTGTTTGCCGCTATGAGATACCACTGGTACCTGGCACCAGGAAGTCTGTTTCTGAAAAGACAAAGTTGTAAATTTAATTTTTTTTATCTAAAGTGCACATTTCTCCAAAAGCATAGCTTCTACTTTCTCATCATTGTGTCAGGGTTTAAGAACAAGATGAAAAATGGCTTTGACTCTCAGTCTGCCCTTTCTTTGAGCATGCCACTGCACTCCAGCCTGGGAAATAGAGTGAGACTCCAACTCATAATCAGTGGCTTCATGTTCCCAGGCTTGGGGCTCACTGTGAGATACAGCCTGGAGGGCTCACTCCCAGGGAAATCTGTGGGAAATCTGAGCATGGGAATTTAATTCTGGAACTTCCACACATGCTCTACTGTCCTCTTCTTACAGCATGGAACTTCTCCATCCTCCAAGATCTCAATACACAACAAGAACTAAACACTCACCTGAGGTAGTTTAAAATTCTGACCTGTGATGTCTTTTTTCTAACCCCAACTGTGCAAAGTTTGCTGGACACCAAACAGTCTGCAACACCAATTGTTTCTCCAACAATTCAACTGTCACCACAAAGAGTTAGCACATACCCCCAAATTCAGGGCTCAGTCCCACAACATTGCCCTCACTGCAGATGATAGTTGAAAAATCCAGGGGCCCTTTTTCCTTCTGACCAGCTGCCTATAAGCCAGGGGATTCCAAAATCCTCCCTGCAACCCAATAATTTGAGATAATACTCACTGAACTCAGCAAAGCATTTCACTTGGGTTGCCCAGTTTATTATAAAGGAAAACACTTGGAAACAGCCAAGTGAAAGACAAGTGTGAGGCAAGGCACAGTGGAAAGAAATATGGGTGGGAAAGGAATTCTGGTAAGTAACTCTGATAGAAGATACCCCATCATTCTTGTTCTACATGAGCAGCTTACTGCAAAAAATCCCCCTTTCCTTAGGACTTAAGTGATGTTTCCTATTTTTTTCTTTCAAAGCCTGTCATAGACACAGCAATTTCTCATTTTCTGCCTCACAAACAAAGACATGAATACGTTTGTCATCAGTGTTCTGAACAAACTCATGCAAACCAAGCTTTGCTTAAGTCTTCCTCCTTCTCCCATATCCCTTAACTCTAACCCACCCTCAGCCCGAGCCAACACACACCCCTCTTTATGCCTCACCAAAGAACAGACTGACTTCAGAGTGAGACATTCTGTGACCTGGGATCTGCTGGCGCCATCCTCCAACCTGTCCTCCCCCTTCCACCCTTTCTCACCTTTCTTTTTCTCCCCACATATGAAAGCCCATTTATGCCTAAGCTTTGAGATGCTAGAAAATCCTATAAAGTGTGGGTTTCCACACCTCTGCAATACTTATTTACCAGTTATTTTAATCAAAACTCAAATTTATTTTATGCTACAATGCCTAGAAAGAGCTCCAGTGCCGTACCAATCCCACCTTCAGAAAGAGCATCACATCCTTTATTTCTACCCACTTCTGCCACATCTCTCAGCAGACCCACAGCATTCCAGGCTTGGCAGCTTTTCTCACTATCACAGGCTCCTTCTATGACTGGTGTAAACAGATGGGTGCACCTGCAGGGGAGCTCACCTGGAAGAGCAAGCTGGGCCTCCAAGACTTCCTTTTGCAGGATCAGGACTGACTTTGGATTGGAATCTTGGGGCCCAGTTAAGGTTTACTCAGTTTCTTTTTCTTTCTTTCTTTTTTTTTTTTTTTTTTTAGAAAGCAGGATTTATTGAGAAGACAGAAAAACTCCCACAGTGGGAGGGGACCCGGAGGGGTTGCCTACTCAGTTTCAGATGAGAAAACACCCAGTGCAAAATCATTCAGACTCAGTGCTCATGTGTATGAACAACAGGAAATTGTAAAACACTTCCATGACACACCTCATCAGAAAAAAGCAAAGGTGTGTATTACTTTCAGACAATAAAAATGTCAGTGTCTTCCCTGATGACAAATCATTCTGCAAACAATTAGTCATATGTGAATACTTCTAGTAGTTGCCAAGTTTTTATCATAAAATTTAGCATTAAACTCTAATACCCGCATCACAGAATATTGAACATATACCCCATGTCCAAATTCTTCACTCTTCCAAAAAAGTCATGGATGTTTTCAAAGATCTGTGAGAGACTGGGCTTGGTGGCTCAGTCTGTAATCCTGCACTTTGGGAGGCCGAGGTGAGTGAATTGCCTGAACTCGCGGGGTTGAGACCTGCCTGGGCAACTTGCCAAGACCTCATCTCTATAATAAATCAAAAAAAATTAGCCAGGCGTGGAAGCGCGCTCCTGTAGTTCCAGTTACTTGGAAGGCTGAGGCGGAAAGATCACTGGAGCCCAGCAGGTTGAGGCTGCGGTGGCCGGGAGCAGCCACTGCACTCCAGTCTGGGCAAGAGTGAGACTTCAACCCAAAAAAACAAAACAAAACAAACAAACAAACAAACAAAAGATCTGTGAGATTCACCAATTCATCAACCACAGTTTCTTGTGGAAATGTATTTGTTTCCACAGCCATAATGAGGAGGAAATTGCCCCTTAACCCTGTGATGGAGCCTCTGTGTTCCCTTGGGTCAGAGAGAGGGATGGGGGCCAGGACCACAGTCCCTCCCCCATGAGACCTCCAGGTGGGTCACATCCTCCCCGTGACACTTCTGGGTCAGGAACACTTGGAGAGTGGGGCTGTGTGGAGAGGGCTAGCCGGTCTGCTTGGGGCCCTGCGACCTATCCCGACCCGTCCACACTGGTGGCTTTGCCCAGTCCCCTCTGTGTAGGGTTTTCATTGAAATTGTTTATCGTACATCATAAAATAGACAAGGAAGTAAGTGGCTTTAAATAATAAAATTATACAAACTCTCGGAGTCAAGTGTCTCTTGGACAGGCTTAGGAAATTCAAACCTGGAAACACCCCAGGGACAGAGATCAGAATCCTGCCTAGGGCTTGCTCCCTGTCCTAGCTCTTCCTGGGTCCACCTCCTTAACTTCCCTAGGTCTCACCTCACCCTGAAATGTCTCCCCACAACACTGATCGAGGAGATCACAGTGTTTGGTGGCTGCTCCTAGTGTCTCACCAAGGCTGTTGCTCACAATTTACCAAGACCAAGAGCTGATAAAAGGGGAAAAAACTGTTTGTGATGGAAGTGTTCGATGTGAGGGACCCTGTATGTCAGGCCTGCTTTCTCTAGCCAAGTGCTGCCGATTGTGGGTCCAGGTGAAATAACATCAGCATTTTCAGGAGACCAGTTTTAAGAGCCCATTCAGGAACCCCTTAAAACCTGCAGATTTCCAGTTTCTTAGAATGAGACCAAAATATTAATAGATTCATGAGGAAAGTAAAGCTTAAGAGGCCAGTCTTTCCTAAGTGTTTGTCAGCCCAGTCTTCTAAATAGGGCCACATGGCAAATTTAAAAAAAACATCATCACTTGTGTCCTTTCTGCACACTGTCTGTTGGTCTTTTATTATTATTATTATTATAAAGATGTGGGGTACAATTCAGGGTTAGGTATACAAACATTGATTATGCAGGTGCCCTTGTGGATGAGGTGTGCCCTTCCCTCCCCTAACAGTTTCCCTCAACTCCCAATCACACCTCTCCTCCCCTGGCAGTTCCCATTACTGCCAAATGCTTTCTTATAGTATTTAAATAGTTCAAAGTCTGTTTGTGAGTGAGAACATATGGTACTCTTCTTTGTTTCTGTGATTGATCACTGAGTATGATCGACTTCAAATCCAAGTTGTTGTGAAATCCATATATTTGTTTTTCTTCATAGCTGCATAATATTCCATTGTGAAGATGTATCACATTTTTTTAATCCAGTTCAGCTTTGGTGGGCAACATGGTTGGTTCCAATTTTTTTTTTCTATTGTGAATAGAGCCGCAACAAATATATGTGTCCAGGTGTCTTTTTTTGTAGAATGATTTGAGTTCTTCCAAGTATATTCCCAATAGGTGAATTGCTGGGTCATATGGAAGGTCAATTTCTAGTTTTTTCAGAAATTGCCAGTCTTCCAAAGAGGTTGCAGTAGTATGCATTCCCACCAGCAGTGTAGAAGTGCTCCTTTTTCTCTACAACCTCACCAGGATCTGTTGTTTATTAAGCATGGCCATTTTTACTGGAGTTATGTGATATCTCAATGTGGTTTTGATTTGCATTTCTCTGATGATGAGTAAGGCTGATACTTTTCCATGTGTCTGTTGGCTACCCGTATATCTTCTTTTTAGAAGTGTCTATTCATTTCTTTTGCCCACTTTTTAAAGGGACTGTTTATTTTTTTCCATTTGGTGTGTTTGCATTCCTTGTAGATCCTAGATGTTAGGCCGTTGTCAGATATACAGTTGGCAAATATTTTTTCTCATTCTGTGGACTGTCTCCCTGCTTTCTTGATGGCTGTCTGTTATTCTTTGTGAAAGCATTAATGTTTTAATGAATTGCCCCCACATGATTCTAATGTGGAGTCAGAGTCAAGCACGAAGGCTGCCAGATATGTTCGTGAAAGTTTCAGCCAGATGTGGTTGCCCAAACCTGTAGTTCCAGTTACTTGAAAGGTTGAGGTGGAAGAATTGCAGGAGCCCAGAAAGTTGAGGCTGCGGTGGCCATGAGCATGTCACTGCACTCCAGCCTGGATGACAGGGTGAGACTTCAACTCAAAAAAAAAAAAGAAAGTTGAATTCACACAGGTGGTCACCTGGCCTGCTCTGGTTTTTGTCAGGGAGGGATATCTGTGGGGCCCTATTTTCCTGCTGTAGCAGGAATTGCCAGTGTTTATGGCAAGGGAGGGCACTAGAGGGAAGAAAAGAAGAAACTCATACTTGTGTCTCCATGTAAGAGCTTGTTGCTCCTGAATCTGTCTCTTCTGACGAAGACAGATGATAAGAACCAATATAATATAGATAAAATTTGATATAAACATATACAATGTAGGACAATTAAGTTCACAAACTTACCCTACAAAAAGTGTTACATACCTCATTGCTGAGTATCACTGTGGTCACCATCAAAGTGCTCATAAACAGACGTTATGGACTGTGGTCAGTGCCTACTCCACTGATCAAAGCTATTTTCAAATTCCTATGAAATGGTCATCAGTGCTGTCATCGTGAAAATGTTGGAATTTAAATTAAAACAACAAACATTAAATTTCTTGTGAAATGGCCAGGCGCAGTGGCTCAGCCTGCAAACCCAGCACTTTGGGAGGCCAAGGTGAGAAGATTGAGCCCAGGGATTCAAGACCAGCCTGGACAATTTGATGAGAACTTGTCTCTACAATAAATAAAAATGAGCTAGGTACGGTAGCTCACTCTTGTAGTTCCAGCTACTTGGAAGGCTGAGGCAGAAGGATCACCCGGGCCCAGCAGGTTAGGGCTGCAATGGCTGTGAGCATGTCACTGCACTATACCATGGGCAGGAGAGTGAGACTCCAAATTTTAAAAAAGTCTGAAAAGGAAGATAGGTTGACACTGAATAGGAGAAGCATTTGGAAAGTAATGTAGTGTGATGGTAAAAATACATTGAAATAGCCAGGCTTGGTGGCAAGCATTTATAGTTCCAGCTATTTGGAATACTGAGGCAGATGGATCCGCTAAGCCCACCAGGAGGAAGTTGCATTGGTCGTTAGTGTGCCAGTGCACTCCAACCTGGGAGACAAGAGTGAGACGCCAACTCTAAAAAAAAGAAAAGAAAAGAAAATACACAAAGAAACCAATGGAATATAAAGTTTAAAAGTAGACACAGATATGGAAATGCATTACACAATGAAAGCGACAGGAGTGGAAGAGCAGATGTGGCCTTGCTGTGTCCCCCTGGAGACTGATGCTCACACATGTGCAGAAACTTTGTCTTCCAGTGTGCTTGATTCCTGCAGGTCTTTCTTCTCACCCAGAGAGGTGACTGAGCCCTTCTAAGTGATCAGAGTATTGGGATCAATGTCTGTGAAATGTGAGTCAGTTCTGATAAAAGTATAACTAATATAATATGCAACAGACAGTTCATCACATTTTATTTATTTATTTTATTATTATTATTATTTTGAGTTGGAATCTCACTCTGTCACCCAGACTGGAGTGCAGTGGCAAGCTCCCAGCCACTGCAGGCTCGACCTACTGGGCTCCAGTGATCCTTCCACCTCAGCCTTCCAAGTAGCTGGAACTACAGGTGTGTGCTACCATGTCCGGCTAATTTTTGATTTATTGTGGAGATGAGGTCTCGTCAAGTTGCCCAGGTGGGTCTCGAACCCGTGGGCTCAGGCAATTCACTCACCTCACCCTCTCAAAGCACGGGATTACAGGCTGAGCCACTGAGCCCAGTCACATTTTAAGTTAGTGATGGATAATGTCCTTAAAATGAGGTTATTCTGCCATTACTTAAATTATTTAGGAAACACGGATTGTTATTTTTTAATAAAATGTGTGCAATTACTTTCATTATATGTAAACATTTAAAAGTTGATGTTGTCAAGGACATGGTTTCTGCAGTCCAATGTCCATCATAAGTTGATAATCCCTTATAAATTCTCTTACTCTTCACTTTCATTTTATCATCAAATAGAGAAATGACATTTTCTTCTTAAAGTGTCCAGAGAAGCTGTTATTGGTAATCAAATCTCTTAGATTTGATTGTGTTTGGAAAATATTTCAATCTATCCCTATTTTCTTTAAAAGATATTGTACTAAAGTATTTAAGATAATTTCTATCACCTGTATATTTATTTTAAAACTAGGTCTCACTGTCACCCAGGCTGGAATGTATTGGCTTGATTATGGCTCACTGTAATCTCAACCTATGGACTGAAGAAATCCTCTGCCTAGCCGGGCTCGGTGGCTCAGCCTGTAATCCCATGCCTTTGGAAGACTGAGGTGAATGGATTGCCTGAGCCCACGGGTTCGAGACCCACCTGAGCAGGTGAGACCGCCTCTCTACAATAAGTCAAAAAAAAAAAAAAAAAAGCCGGGCATGGTAGTACGCGCCTGTAGTTCCAGCTACTTGGAAAGCTGAGGCGGAAAGATCACCAGAGCCCAGCAGGTCGAGGCTGCAGTGGCCAGGAGCGGTCACTGCACTCCAGTCTGGGACTCCAGAGTGAGACTCCAACTCAAAAAAGAAAAAAAAAAAAAAGAAAGAAATCCTCTACCTACGCCTTCTGCGTAAGTGGGGACCACATTAATTAATTTATCTGTAATTTATTATGGAGCTAGCAACATTAAAAGGAACACTCACTTTCATTATTTGATTCTGCCCATCTATTTTTCTTGAACAAGATTACTTTTCAATCCAAATTGTTGCATTCCACTCGGGGCAATGTGTCCATTTAAAAACAACAGCTCAAAGGTCTTTCATCTGCAGCCACCTATGTGTTTCAGTGGTGTTCCTCATAGTTTCTTCACAGCTATCTTTCTACAAGTCTTAGGAAAACATTTTTCATCTTCATACAGCTTCAAAACACATACACTTTTTTACACCTTGAGGAAATTAGTGATGGTCTGGCAGGCTCTGTCACCACTCTGCCGGCATGACTGAAGGCTGCAAAAACAGCATCATACCTTATCAATCTCAAAGAAAAGAGCCCTCATTTTTCAAAGCAAGCTATATTATAAAAGAATCTAAGAATGGAGACCTTCCAGATTAAATATGATAATGCTTGGAATACTTCACCAAGGTATTAATAATCAAAAAATTAGACCAGGCATGGTGACTCAAGCCTGTAATCACAGCACTTTTGGAGGCCAAGGTGAGGGAATTGTCTGAGTCCAAATGTTTGAAAACAACCTGGACTTGGTGAGACCTCGTCTCTACAATAAATTTTTAAAAATTATCCATGCATCGTAGTCACTGCACTCCAACCTAGGCAAGAAGAGTGAGACTCCAGTTTTTAAAAATTGCATTACACAAAAAATGATGTCAGCAGTCACCTTAATCAAGTGAATAAAATAATATCAACTCTAATAGGACATATCAGTATCAGGTGAAAATTCACACAGATGACTCCACAGGAGTACTGATATCATAGGCCAAAAAAATAGTGAAGTGTTACCTACATTTAATAGTTAACAAAATATATTTTATGCTGAATTCCAGCTTCAGGCATCGCTCAAACTCTGTAATCTTCAAATGTGTATTTACTTTTTTTAGCATCCTAAAGAGCAAGCCTCTTCAAATTATTCTTTTTTTAACGAGTGGGAATCTCACTCTGTCACCTAGGTAGGGGTGCAGGAGCACACTCATGGCAACCCAGTGTCGATCTGCTGGGCTCTGGCAATTCATTCACCTCAGACTTCCCAGTAGCCATAAGTACAGGCACATGCTACCACACCTGCTAATTTTGAATTATTGTAGAGATGAGGTCTCGCCAGCTTGTCTGGGCTGGTCTTAAACCCGTGACTGCAGGTAATCCACTCACTTCAGCCTCCCAAAATGCTGGAATGACAGGCTGAGCCCCTGAGCCCAGGCTAATTATTGTTTAGCCAAACCTTCCAGACTTATTCTGGGCACTACTTGCCATCCTGTTTAGGTGTGCATTTTAGTAACAGTGTTCTGGATACAGCTGATGAAGCATCCAGAAAGAACCTTAATAGTACATGTTTCGGCTGAGCTCGGTGGCTCTCTCTGTAATTCCAGCACTTTGGGAGGCCGAAGTGATTGAGTTGACTGAGGCTGTGGGATCAAGACCCGCCTGGACAACTTGATGAGACCTCATTTCTACAATAAATCAAAAACTAGCCGGGCGCGGTATCGCCCGCCTGTAGTTCCAGCTACTTGGAAGGATGAGGCAGAAGGATCACCGAAGCTCAGCAGGTTGGGGCTGAAGTGGCAGGGAGCAGTCACTGCACTCCAGTATGGGTGACAGAGTGAGACTTCAACTCAAAAAAAAAAAATTAGCCGGGTGTGGTAGCGCACGCCTTTAGTTCCAGCTACTTGGAAGGCTGAGGCAGAAGGCTCGCTGGATCCCAGCAGGTTGAGGCTGTGGTGACTGGGAGCAGTCACTGCACTCCAGTCTGGTTGACAGAGTGAGACTCCAACTCATAAAAACCCCAAAATAGAACATGTTTCCGTCCTTCACTAGTATCTGAGGATCTATGCCATCTCAAAGAGTAATCCTGGGGACCTTGCATTTCCCTGTTCCACAGCCACAAGGGAACATTCTTAATACTGTAGATCATAAATTCATGGCGAGAACTGTTCAAGGCAGCTAAGCAGCATGGATGAACAACCGAGAGTAAACTTTGCAATGTTGGGAGAAGTGTTTGTTAGAGCCTTTGACTATCACAAGATCAAAAACTTGTTAAGAGAGACTTAGGGAGGACCATCACAAGTACAGAAGTAAAGGTTTGCATGTACTAAAAACATGAACAGTCCAGTAGGGAAATGCTACAGCCCCTGCCCTGGGATACGTTTACCTGAGAATCAGTCATTTCTTCCACTTCTTCCATTTTCTCTGGGATTATTTTCTCAGGTGAAGTTATCTAAACAAGTCGTGCATACCATGTCCTTCTAGAAAGTTTAAAATTATTTTTTGAAGCCTAGGGACAAGAAGATCATGGGATTGTGAATGAGGTCAAGGCCTATATCTCCACTATCAAGTGCCTAAACAACTGGGTCATGATCTTCAGAATCCTTGTGACCATTGGCATCATCATTGTTCCAGATTGGTCATCTTAGTGTTAGTTTATTTTATTTTTTCATTTTGAGTTGGAGTCTTATAGTGTTACCCAGACTAGAGTGCAGTGGCTACCATGCCAGGTTATTTATTTATTTATTGTAGTGGTGAGGCCTCACCAAGTTGCTCAGATTGGTCTCAAACTCCTGAGCTCAGACTATGCCCTTGTCTTGGCCTCTCAAGGTGCTGAGATTGCATGCTTGAGCCATCATACAAATCTTCTTAGTGTTACAATAGACTGAGGCAATATGATCTGCCCAGGGTGGGGCACCTTTACTCTACTTTCCATTTCCTGCCCACTTCCTGTACCACATTATACAGCAGCTTGTACTTACACCATTTTCTACTATGGCAGTCAATAAAGTACATGTTCTTGCAAAAACAACAACAACAAAAAAAGAAAACAAAACTAATGGAGTAAGTCATATAATAAATTGCATGCTTTACTGCCAGAATATGGAGATGTAATCCCAGCACTTGGAGAGGCTAAGGCAAAAGAATTACCTGACTTCAGGGGTTCAAGACCAGACTGGGCAACTTGATGAGACATTGTCTCTACAATATATCAAAAAGTAAGCTGAGTTGGTAGTGTGCACCTGTAGTTCCAGTTACTTAGAACACTGAAGCAGAAGTGTCACCTGAGCCAAGAAGGTAGAGGCTACAGTGGCTGTGAATCTGCCACTGTTCTCCTGCCTGAGTGAGAAGAGAGATTCCAACTTTAAAAAAAAGATTTTTAACATTAAAAAAATTAGCCAAGCTTGGTGGCTCAGTCTTTATTTATTTATTTTATTTATTTATTTTATTTTTTGAGTTGGAGTCTCACTCTGTCACCCAGACTGGAGTGCAGTGGCCGCTCCTGGCCACCACAGCCTCGATCTACTGGGCTCCGGCGGTCCTTCCACCTCAGCCTTCCAAGTAGCTGGAACTACAGGCATGCACTACCACGCCTGGCTAGTTTTTGATTTATTGTAGAAATGAGATCTCTCCAAGTTGCCCAGGTGGGTCTCAAACCTGCAGGCTCAGGCAATCCACTCACCTCAGTCTCCCAAACGCGGGGGATTACAGGCTGAGTCACCGAGTCCGGCTGGCTCAGTCTTTAATCCCAGCACTTTGGGAGACCAACGTGGGAAGATTGCATATTTGACCAGACTGGGTAACGTAGCAAGACCTCATCTCTACAATAAATCAAAATATTTGCTGTGTGTGGTGGTGTGTACCTGCAGTTCCAGCTTCTTTAAAGGTTAAGGCAGAAGGAACACCTGAGACCAGCAGGTCAAGTCTGCAGTGGCCATGAGCAATGTGCCACTGCACTCCATCCTGGGTGACAGAATGAGATTCCAATTCAAAAAAAAGAAAAAGAATAATCCATGAGTAACTTCTCTGGGTGTCTATCCAAAGGTGGAATGCAGAACCTGAAAAAGATATGTGTACATCCATGTGTATGGCAGCATTATTTACAAATGTAAAAATGTGGAAGCAACCTAAGTGTCCTTTAAAGAATGAAGGGACAGAGACAATGTGGTAACTTCAAAAATATGTTGAAACTTATCTAATCAAAAGTCAAGTTGAAATAAACATCAGATATAGAATAGCATTATACAATGGGGTATTTTTTAAAAAGGAGAACATAAAGATATTCTATGCAAACTTTTGTTTTCACTTTGATGGAATTTAAGAATATTTTGAAAAGCAAAAAGTATTGATGTGAGTCATCTCACATGATGCTATGCCTTCATTCCCAGTGTTTATGTAAAAGCATGTGGTCAGCTGTTGCTACATTATACCTATGATAGACCCTTCTATACTAGGTGAGCAGCAGTCATCTCCAGTTTTCCATGGATGCTGAAGAACACTCATATGTAATATGCATTGAAAGGTCTAATTGGAGAGGTTTCTTGTGGCTTGCAGTGAAAATTATTGTAAGTCTCATCTGAGCTGGAAGCTCAACATAACTTTTTATGCCACTGGAATGAATGACAAGAAAAACATTGGCAGTATTAGAAACCAGTTGTCATACCATTTACATATTAAGGAAAGAATGAGGCCAGACCATTTATATCTTGATGCATCTTCATAATATCAATACTTAAAGGCCCTAAGTGTAAGTTGATATAGTATAGAGGTATTTTCCTAGGCATCAGACAAAAGATATTTGGTCTCTAAAGGCATACATTGTATATTTTGGGTTTTTTTTGAGTTGGAGTCTCATTCTGTCACACAGACTGGAGTGCAGTGGCATGCTCCCACCCACTGCAGCCTCGACCTGCTGGTCTCCAGTGATCCTTCCCCCTCAGTCTTCCAAATAGCTGGAACTACAAGCATGCACTACCATGCCCAGCTAATTTTTTTGATTTACTGTAGAGATGAGGTTTCGCCAAGTTGCCCAGGAGGGTCTTCAACACTTGGGCTCAGGCAATTCACTCACCTTGGCCTCCCAAAGCATGGGATTACAGGCTGAGCCACTGACTCTGGCTTTTTTTTTTTTTTTTTGAGTTGGAGTCTCACTTTGTTAACCCATGTGAGTGCAATGGCATGCTCTCAGCAACCACAACCTCGAGCTGCTGAGCTCCAGTGATCCTTCCACCTCAGTCTTCCAAGTAGCCAGAACTACAGGTGTGCACTACCATGCCTGGCTAGTTTTTGATTTGTTGTAGAGATGAGGTCTCACCAAGTTGCCCGGGTGGGTCTTGAACCTGTGGGCTCAGGCAATCCACTCACTTCAGTCTCCCAAAGTTCTGAGATTACAGGCTGAGCCACCAAACCAGACCCACTGTATGTTTTTATTTAATGAATACTTAGATTAAATTTTGAAAACTGAAGAAAGCTGTTCTTCTCCATATCAGTCTATTAGAAGAACAAATTGTTCTTGAATGTAATCTCTTTTTGGTCATGAGCATGCAGTAAACTTTGGAATGTTTACTTAGGCTATGTGAACTTAATATGTTTTAATAAACATAATTGCATATAAAGTATTAATGACTGGACACACAATAAATTGTTTTGCTGTAAGTAGTGTTAAATCTATTCCACCTTACTCAAAATTATACGTAAATAAGGACCATATTCTATTGACTAAAGTATGGAATGATATCTGTAGTGATCCTTCTTTTCCACTGCAGTCTTGACCTGCTAGGCTCAAGTGGTCTTTCCACCTCAGCCTTCCAAGCAGCTGGAAATGCAGTAACATGCCACCTATTCTGGCTCCTTTTTTCATTTACTGTAGAAATGAGGTCTCGCCTAGCTGCCCAGTTTGATCTTGAACCTGTGGGTTCAGGCAATCCCCTCATGTTGGCCTCCCAAAATGCTGGGATTATAGGCATGAGCCAATGCTCCTATCCTGTATAACTATTTTCTAAGTGGTTACCATGAAAACACATGAAGCATCTGATGTTGACAACAATATATATTAAACCGGTAGCCATATAAAGTCAGTTAAATGCAAAAGTGATTTCTCTTTGCATCACTTCTTCACTGATATTGATGTCACTGACTACATATTTTTCAATTCTATATTTCTTAAGACATGTTTATGAGGTTTTCCCCTTTGTCTTTAAATTTGGTATCAGAATTAAACATTACATGCACCATCAGCCTGATACTACAGTATTCTGTGTTTGCTTATGTAAATAAAGGGAAAGCGCAAAAATAAATCTCAGAATTTATTCATTAAAAAATCGTGAGATATATATTATGCATATATATGGTTATGTATAGATATTTTATAATGAATATACACACATATATATGTAGATTTCATCCAGATACATTTGCTTTTTGACATTTCTTTTAGACAAACATAAATTTTCCTTTAATCTCTTCAATTTTACTGTTTTGTTAAATAAAAACATTTATTTTTAAAAAATTGTGGGCCAGACTTGGTGACTCAGCCTGTAATTTCAGCATTTTGGGAGGCCAAGACAAGTAGATTGCCTGAGCCCACGGGTTCGAGACCAACCCTGGATAATTGGTGACACCCCCTCATGTCTGCAATAAATCGCAAAAAATTAGCCCGGTGTGGTATCGCACACTTGAAGTTCTGGCTGCTTGGAAGGCTGAGGTGGAAGGATCACTTGAGCCTGGCAGTTCAATGCTAGGGTGGCCATGAACATGCCACTACATTCCAGCCTGGGTTAGGGTGAGACTCCAACACCCCCAAGGAAAAGAAATTGTGTATTTATTCGTGTTTGAATGTCAGTCACCTTCAAAGTACTCTATTTTTGATATGATACTCCTTTCAAGATGCTATCTTCTCTGCTGTGAGACAACTTAGAGCTTGACAATTTTCATGCCTTTCAGGGCCTCCACTGTGTTGTTTTATCTCTTCCAAATTGGCAAAGTGTTCCTTTTTGAGGACTTTTCTCAAGCAGTGAAACAATAAAAATGTCACTTGGGGTGAGATTGAGTGAATAGAGAGAGTGAGGCACAGGAGTCATGATGGTTTAGTGAAGGGGTCCAGCCCTGCAAGGTTCTTGGGCTTTCCTGAAGGAGAGATGGATAGGCAAAAGATGAAAACATTATACTCTGACACCTGCTTCCTGAACAGATGACAACCTTTATTAGTTAACAGAAAGCTTTTATACCATTTGTAAAGAGGCAAGACAAAGAAAATTCCTTCATGTACATATCCTTTAAAAGTTATCACCATCTAGCAGTCTTTAGAAGAAACGAATAAGCCAAAAACACTATCTACTTTCAGTTAATGAGTCTTGAGATAAGTTTAAAAGGAGTTTCACTTAAACTAAACATCATGCATACAAGGTTTACTTTGATTTCGGCTCCACATCACTTGTTTAATTTAAAAAACCTTAAAATCACTAAAACAAAACCATAGATTGTACCTAGTGATAGTAGGAATATGAAGCCCATTAACTTGACCAAACAACAGTGGCTAGCATTTAAAGAATAACGATGAAAGTCACTTACTGTGAAAATACATACACTAATCTTTACTCTGAATAAACATAAAAAGTGAACTAAACATAATGAAATAAAACTAACACAACTAAAATTATTATGGTTGCATAATTGCTAATGAGCTTTTAAGTTTAGGATAATGGTGATTTGGTTGTTTTCCCTTATGCTTGGCAACCTTCTGGAAAACATCTTTGTCTTAAGATAGGCACTTGAGCAATTATTATTATCTTTGAGGCACCAATTTTATCATTGTGTGAACTTAAACTTATGAACTTAAAACAATCTTCAAAGTAACTATAAAACACTAAACTATACCATTAAAACTTAATTAATGACTCAAAGTAAAAACCTTGTTAAACATAACCAGAGCCTAATAATTTTTGTCAACCCTCATACATATGTATATTGATCATATAAACTTATATGATATTACATTTACCAATTACAATTAATACATGGATAAAACAATTATCATGTCTAGAATAGCACTGCCAGCAACTCTCTG
>NW_007245660.1:0-20132 GCF_000164805.1 Carlito syrichta | reverse complement strand
CGTATTTAGTTAATTATCATAAAAGTATCTAATTACTATATTATGAATTCAGTGAAAACCCACTCTATAAATGTTTACTTAAAATTTAACTATAGAATTAAGTAAAAATCTTAACGATTAATCTATATCCTAAGTCTGTGAAGACAGTGTTATAAATCACCTACATAACTCCTAGATAAGTGTTAGAACTTACAATGAATTCATAATGAACTTACTATAAACTTGTGCTTCTATAAAACCTTATGTCTAAACACTAAACTGAATAATTCTAAATCAAATGAGTGAATATACTAAGATCATTTATTACTTAAGCAATATCTAGTAACTTATAACCAAGTGAAAGAAAGCATTCTTGATGTGCTTCAGAGTTTAACCCTTGCATATGTTAGAAAAGGCCAAGTGGCATAGTGGGAAAATGGGAAAATGAACCATGACATTCTCAGATTAGGTGTGAGTACTTCACATAAACATGCTATTTTCTTCTTCCACAACTGCACAGAATTTCTTCAGCCATATCAAGCAGCAAAGGTGGAAGACAGAAGGGCCTCAACTTCCTGGGCTCACCCTGCGGCCTGGGGTCTTCAGCCCACCAGGACCCTGTCAATCAGGTGGACCTCCAAGGCCGGCTCCCAACAGTTTAGGACAGAAACTACTGAATACTCAGCATAGTGTGGGCAGGTACATTGCCAGGGTGGAAGAACCAGTCACCTGTTTGCCACAAGACTGTTTCTTTCATCGCACTGCCTCTTATAACAACAACAGTAGATACATTGATGCTGATAAATTCATAGAACACTTACTTAGCCATGAGAGCCTGTACTAAAAGGGGCCTGCCATCCAAAAAGATAATTCCAGGGTGCTTTTGGCCTTGTGTACCATAGCAAAATGCTATACTTTTGATTTTATTTATTGTAGAGATGAGGTCTCACCAAGTTGTCCAGGCTGGTCTTGGACCCTTAGTCTCAGGGTATCCTCTCACCTCGTTCTCCCAAAGAGCAGGGATTACAGGCAGAGACTGTAGTGAAGGTGAAGGGAAGTATAGGAAGGAAAGGGAAGTGAAGGGAGATGTAAAAAAGTAGAGTGTTTCTATGCAATCAAAGTTAACTTCCTATGACTTTAAGATGCATTTGTAAAACTTTAAGATATTTTATATACTCTCCATTTGTCACAGAAATTACAAAGAAAACACCAATAGAAAAGACAAAAAAGGAAATAAAACAGTAATCAAGGCAAATGACCACTAATAAACACACACACCACACAAAAGGAAGTCAGTAAAAGAGAAAAAGAAAAGAAACATTGCTACGGGAAAATACAGAAAACAATTTTAAAATGTCAATAGTAGGCCAGGTGCAGTAGCTCATGCCTATAATCCCAGCACTTTGTGAGGCTGAAGTGAGAGGATTGCCTGAGCCTACAGATTTGAGTCCAGCCTGGGCAATTTGGCAAGACAATAAACCAAAAAATTAATCCGGTGTAGTGGCATGTGCCTGTAGTCCCAGCTAATTGGAAGCCTGAGGTGGAACAATCATCTAAGACCAGCATGTTGAGGTCACAGTGACCAACAGCTTGCCACTGCACTCCAGTCTGAGTGACAGAGTATGACTCAAAAAAAAAAAAAGGCAATAGTAAGCCTTTGCTTTTAGTAATGACTTTAAATATAAATTCATTCAATAACCTGATCACTTACAATGGATGATGGGCTAACAAAAGCAAAGAACTAACAATGCATTCTTTCAGAGATTTACTTTTAAGGAGTCAAATAGGCTGAGAGAGGATGGAAAAAAATACAACATGTCCCCTACATACAAATGAGCTTTGTTTTGAAGGTGCATCCAACTAACGTAACCTAGGCACCCAACTATCACAGTAGACTATATAGTACTGTACTATAGTTGATTTATAATAGTTTTCATGCAAATAATACATACAAATAAACAAATGAAAAATAAACCAAAAATAAAACACAAAAAATTTTTTAAAATCACTTACACAATTGAACATGCAAAAAAAAAACCTATGTATCTTTGAAAGCTTGCAACTTACAGTTTCATATGTAGATGATTTCTCATATTCTATGGAAATAGTACAAAAGGGGATAGGATTGCAACATTATCTTGTACAAAACATACAGTAAGTAAAAAACTCAGAAGAAACAATAAATATTCATAAAATAATAAAAAGGGGCCAGGCTAGGTGGCTCAGTCAGTAAACCCAGCACTTTGGGAGGCCAAGACAAGTGTATTGCCTGAGCACACGGGGTTTCAGACTAACCTGGCGAAATCTTGTCTCTACAACAAATTAAAAAAATTAGTTGCACATGATAGCACATGCCTGTAGTTCCATCTACTCAGAAGTCTGAGGCGGAAGGATCACCGGAGCCCAACCAGTCGAAGCTGGGATGGCCATTAGTGTGCATGCCACTGCACTACAGCCTGGGCAAAGGAGTGAGAATCCAACTCAAAAAATAAAAAAAAAAAAGAAAAGAAAGTTAGAAGTATCATCCTTCCTTATTTTACCACAAATTTAAGAAAATAAAAACTGTGGTACTGATGTACAGAAAAAGAAACAGATCATGGAATCAAATAGAAAACTCCAAAATGAACCCTAGTAAGTATAATTAATGAGCCCTAATAGATATAATTAAGTAATCTAAGAGAAGGTTGCTGTGACCATAAAATGGGGAAAAAACAGCTGCTTCAACAAATGGTGGAAAACTTGGTACCTACTATGTAGATAAAGGATTCACAACATATACAAAAAGTATCTGCAATTATTACATGTTTCAATGTAAAACCTGCCAAGCATGGTAGCTCAAGCATGTGCTCAAGCACTGTGAGGCCAAGAAGAGAATATTGCCTTAGACCAAGGATTTGAGATCACCCTAATCAACTTGGCCAGATATAATCTCTACAATTAATTAAAAAAATTAACCAGCCATGGCGGTGGGCATCTGTAGTTCCTGCTAAGAAAACTGAGAGAAGGCTCTGGTGTGTATGGAAGAAGTGTTTCTCAGAGCCCCTTGATATCACAGGAAAAACAGAAACTAATAGAAATAAACTTATTAGGCAGAACCATCACAAGTATGGTAGTAAAGTTTTGCAAGTTCTAAAAACATGACATTCCAGTAGGAAAATTTAACATAGCTCCTGACCTGGGACACATTTACCTGAGAACCAGTCTTTTCTTTCTTTTACCTCCTTCTCTGTAATTTCTTCTGAATGAGATTATCTGGACAAGTCACATCTGCATATAGAAAGTTTGCCTTTATTTTTAAATTAAATATAATTAAGTTGGTTTTGGGGCAAGAGTTTCACTCTGTCAGCCAGGCAGGAGTGCAGTGGCACCATCATGGCTCAATAGAGTCTTGACCTCCTGGGCTCAAGCAAACTTTTTGTCTCAGCCTCCCAAGTAGCTGGAATGACAGCCATGCACTATCATTCTCTACTAATGTTTTGATTTTTCATAGTGACATAGTTGATCGTCTTGTCTCCACCTCCCTAAGGGCTGCGATTTCTGGTGTGAGTCACCACACATACCCAGAATATGCCCTTAAAGACCTAAGCACAATCCTTCACCTGCTACCACCACACCCACAGACAGAAGGACCCAGACAGAAGTGCAAATAGAGTCCACTCTTCTGTGTCTTTTGTCACAAGAGACAGATTCTGAAGCAATGAGTTCCCACATGGAAACCAAAGCATAAGTTTCTCCTTTCTTGTCCTCAATTGCACTCCCGTGCCACAAACACCAGCAGTTTTTTGCTACATCTAGAGAATATGGCCCCATTCATCTACCTGACAAAATGGAAACAGAGCAGGCCAGTTGGTCTCTTTTGAACTCAACTCCCCTAAGGTATCAGAGGGTCCTTGTGCTGGACTCTCACTCATCCTTAGAATCACATGGAGGCGATTAATTAACAAAACATGGATGCTTCTCTTCAGACCAATGGAGTCTGTGTAAAGGGCAAAGAAAACTGTATGTCTTCAAACTGGCCATGTGACCCTAATTGGAAGCCTGGAGTGAGAACCCCTTAGCAAAGTATCATGTCTTAAGCAGTTTTCTTTTTTGTTTGTTTGTTTGTTTTTGAGATGGTGCCTCACACTTGTCTTCCAGGCTGGAGAGCACTGACACACTTATGCCCACTGCAGCCTCCACCTGCTGGCTTCAGATGATCCTTCCAGCTTAGTCTTCCAAGTAGAAGAAAGTACAGATGAAGCCATCAAGCCCAAATAATTTTTTATTTATTATAGAGATGATGTTTCACTAAGTTGCCAGGGATAGTATGGAACCTGTGGGCTCAGAAAATCCTCTCACCTTGGCCTCCCAAAGTGCTGTGATTATAGACATGGGCCACCTCACCCTGCCACCTCTTAAGCTTTAATTTGTACATGAATTGTTTTGCATTTGGGGTTTCATTCTAAAACAAAAACAAAAACAAAACAAAACTGTGATCCCGAGTGGGACCCAGAGACTTAAGCCTATCATCTCAGCACTTTGAGGGGACAAGAGAGTTGCCTTTCCTAGAGCTTTGGCATCAACCTGGGCAACCTGGCAAGACTTAATCTCTAAAGAATTCAAGAAATTAGCCAGGGATTGTAGAACATGTCTGTAGTTCAAACTATTTGGAAGGCTGAGGCAGAAGGATCACTTGAGCCCAGCAGATAGAGGCAGTGGTGGCCACAAATGAGCCACTGCACCCTGACTTTGGTGACTCAAAAAAAGAGAGTGTGATTTTCCAGGTTTATGGGGTCCCTGAATAGGCTTTTAAAATAACTTCTCTCTGAATGGTGATGTTGCTGCACCTGGACCCACAGTCAGCAGCACTCAGCTAGAGAAAGCAGGCCCAGAACACAGGTTCCCCCACACCCCAAGCACTCATCAAAACACAAATAGTTCTGATCCAAATGAAAAACACAATGGATCTCCATCCTAAAAGATCATATTCTCTGTTGGCCTCTTAACGTTTACAGAGGCTGAAGAGACTCAGTGGCTTAATCAAGTCTCCAAGTTTGCGGACCACTCTCACTGTGAGATGCAGCCCAGTGTGGCTCAATTCTAGGTAGTGACAGAGGGAAACCTGAGCTGATGGGAATTTTATTCTGAATGCTCCCTCCACACACTCTACTGTTCCTTCCTCACAGCATGGAAATGCTTCATCCTCTAGAGTTTCAATTCTTACCAGTGATCAAGTGCTCACTGGGAGTAGTTTAAGACTCTGACCTGTGATGTCTTTTTTTCTGAAAACCACTGTGTGGAGTCTGCTGAACACCAACAAATTCTCCAATACCAACTGGTTATCCAACAATTCCTTTGTCACCACCCAGAATTAGCAAAGGCTCAACAAGTTCAGGACTCAGTCCCACAACACTGTCCTCACTGCAGATGCCAGATGCAAAACCCAGGCACATCTATATTTCTGAGCATCTGTGTATAAATCAGCGGCTCCCATAAGTCACCCCAAGTCCAGTTATTTAATGGAAAATTCACAGAACTCAGCAAAACATTTTCCTTATGATTAAAAGCTTATTTTAAAAGATATAGGGCAAGCCCTTTGAGTCCCCTCCCTCTGTGGGACCTTTTCTGTCCTCTCGATAAACCCTGCCTAAAAAAAAGATGGAAAACTCAGAATTAGCATTGGCAAAGAGATATAAAGGCAAGAGACAGTGGCAGGAGATATGGGAGTGGGGGAGACAACTCTGGTTAATAGCTGTGATTAAAAACACCCCTTTGTGTTCTGCAAGAGCAGCTTGCTGCAAACAAACCCCCTCCTATTATGACTTAGGTGACATAGCTCATTTTTCCTATCTCAAATCCAGTAACAGACACTGCAATTTCCCATTTTCTGCCTCATAAAACATTGTATGAATACTTTTGTCTCCAGTGTTCATAACAAAACACCTGTGAAGCAAACATTTTCTTTCTCCTGACCCCTCAACTCTGACCCACACACAGCTTGAGCCAACACACACCTCTCTTTATGGTCCTCCTAAAAACAAGCTGACTTTGGGGTGAAACATTCTTGGAAGTGCGATCTGCTCATGCCACCCTCCATCATGCTCTCCCCCTCCCAATCCCTTTATGATCTTCTTTGTTTCTCCACATGGAAGGAAGCCCATTTCTCCCTAAACGTTGAGATGCTTGCAGGTCCTATACCTGGTGCTTTCACCGTATTGCAATACATTATCTTAACGTTATTGTTGTCCAAATTCAAATTAATTTTGACAATATCTAGAAACAGCACCAGATTAATAACAATCATACCTTCTGAAAAAAAATTTACATCCTCCATTTTTATCTCAAACCTGGTAAAAAATCCTGTAGACCCACAACTTTCCATGACTCTGCAAGTTTTTCTCACTATCTCAGGCTTCTTCCATGACTCCTGTAAACAGACAGACACACCTGCGGGGGAGGTTCCCCTAAAAGAACTACTTAGGTCTTTTACAGGATGAGGACTGACCACTGCTTGAAATCTCTGGCCCATGCATCTGCTTTCTGATTAAGGTTTGAAACGACATGAAATGGAGTTGATATAGTCAAAGAACAACCATTTTGACACTCTAGTTCTGTCATGTTTTCTCAACAAAATTACCTTGACAGTCCTCTAATCATTAGGCAAGAACAGAACTAGTAGCTAAGAGATAGCTATTACTAATTGTCTTACAACCAATCCCTCACTAGCTTGTTTTGTTTTAATTACATTTTCACTCTGAATATTTGTCTCCAGCCATTATAAGTGAAACCAATTGGCCCTTTCTGTTCTTCTTGTAAGACTCTAATCACCATGGCAGCAGTCATGTGACTAACCAACCCCCAACCTGCCCTCTGTCACTTCACTTGACCTGCCTCATTAAAGAAAAAGACTTTAAAATAGCATAAAATGTTGACTGAAGCAGCCATTTGCCAATGTTTTTGTTAAGCTCTAGTCAGACCATGTGTTCATTGTGCTAAGGTGGCCATTGCTTTGGTAAGTTCTGATCTGGTTATATGACTCCGAGCTATGGCCACCATGTTTTCCTCATAAAATGTAGCAATAAAGTGATATCCAGATAACAGGATACAGAAGAGTTATCTGCTGTCATAAATTATCCACTCTACAAATGAAGAGAAACTGATGCTTTCATAAATCTACATAATTCACCAATATTACTCTTCTTGTGAAAATGTACTGATGTTCCACAAATATAAGGAGAGAAAAATGTCCCCTATTTTTATTCTGAGTTATTATTTGCAAAGCAATGCCCTGGGATTCTGTTTGAAAGTACACTAAAATAGAACAGTCCTCAGAATCTTAGTACATTCATTCTGGAAATAAAAAAGGTAGATAAGATTTTTTTAACACACGGAATATCTAACTGTTTCTTTTTTTTTTGAGGTGGGGCCTCACTGCATTGCCCAGGCTGGAGTACAGTTGCACATTAATGGACACTGCAACCTCAATCTACCAGGCTCAGGTGATCCTTCTGCCTCAGTCTTTCAAGTAGCTGGAACTACAGGCATGCAGTAGCATGCCTGGCTAATTTTTTTTGATTTATGGTAGAAATGAGGCTTCACTAAGTTGCCTGGCCTAGTCTTATACCCGTGGGTTCTGGTAATCCTCTCACCTCAGCCTCTCAAAGTTCTGGGACTATAAGCATGAGCCATTGCACCCAGCCTTGGATATTGAATTTTTTCCAGATATCTATCTATATCTTGCCTGAAATTAAAAAAAATTTTTTTCAATGCGTATTGATAAATTACATTTTATGGTTAGTGAATAACTGGAGTTGAAATAAGTGGATGCATTTTTTTAAAGGGTGTAAACTCAGGTAGGAAAGCACTGACACACAGACAAGCATAAATCAAGTGTCAAGTCAGGTCATCCTATGACTTGGAATGTCCTATTACACAGTTCTGCTAACTGAAGTGCCTGATGACCAACCTCACAGAATACACTGAACCTGCTCTCCCATGTGCCTGAGAGGCTCAATGTGGATTCTTACACCTTCTCACTAGGTGAGATATTTCATAATTGGGGATGTTTTTATTCCTTTCACAAGTGAAACTTAATCCAGATTGAAAGTAGGACTCGAGAAACCTAGAAAAAACTTAGTTCACATTTTGTCTCAGCATAACCATTTTCCCTTAGACTGACATGTTTTGAATCAAGCATATGTTAGACATAGTTTTTTTCCCAATAGGCAGGTTTTAGGAGGCATTCAGACATTTTAAGATTACATTTTTCTGCAGACCAAGAGGCAGTCTATCTAATTCCCCTCAGGAAATCATCAAATGCAAAACCAGGGCAGCAGGACAACCCAACCTTTCAACTCAAGGTTTACATTCTAATCTCTAGGAAAATTTCAGGTTCCTTGTGATGGGGAAATCAAAGATCACCTCTTGACTGAAGTCATAGAAATTATAATAAGACCACTTTTTGGTTAAGACGTTTGTGGATTGCAAACATCTCACAAGTCTCTTAGTGGAAAACCCCTTCCACTTGACTCTGCCCATCTAGCCCACCACCTGAAGGCATGAGATGCTAATGTCTGGCAACCACTGATATATAAAACTCATGTGGCTACTGAAATGAGCTAAATCAGTTAATAAAATCAAATTGCTAGCAAAATAATATTAACCAGCTTACTCTATTTTGTTTAAAATTTTCATCCTAGTCACCTGCCTGACCTAAGAATCAATGCCTACATGTGATTACAGTAATGTTCCCATGATGACAGACCCCCAGCTTTCTGCCCTTTGGGCAAGTTATGCTGACTGTTGCCTGCTGACTGTTCCAGAACTCTTTTGCCATAAGTTCCATGTAATTGTATGTTTTGTTAACTGAAATCAAATGTTACGCTTTAACATTTTCATAGTTTGTTCTTATATTCTGTTAATGATCTAACCAAGGTAACTCCATTGTATAATGATTCTTCTTCCCTGTCTCTATGTAACTACCTTAAACTATATCTAAATGGCAGAACTCCAGGGACTTCTGGGGACTGGCTATACCTAGGACAGGAAATTAAATAAAGCTCCCTAACAACTGAAGTTCCCATTTTGGTTGCCAAGTTGTTAGTTAATAGTTGCTATGGTCACTAAGTTGCTACATAGCCAATACTGAAAATTTTACCTATAAAAGCTTGTCACAAGCTGTACCAATTTGTCAAGAGCTTTTCTGGCATTTGCCTACTCTTGACCCATGCATTTAACAAATTCATGATTAATCAAATACAACCGGCTGGTGTAGCTTCTTCTTCCTTACTTGGTCATAGCACTACAACCTACATCAAAGACCCATGGCTTTGTACAGTCCTGTGGTCTTAAACCTCCTTTCTCCAAAGGCCTTTAAAAAACCCAGTTCTTAGCTTTTCCATGCCTCACTTGCCTCTGTCTGTCCCCTTTCATCTGTGAAAGGTGGTTAATAAACTTTACTTCTTTCTACTTTCCCATTTGTTACAATCTGGCATTTTTCTCATGACAACAGTCCACCTTGCCTCTGTTTATGCTTTCACAGAGGACAGGAATAATTTCTGCCTTTTCCCCTAAGACCAGCAATGTGTGTGAAAAGGGAAAGAAACCACTCACTTAATTAACTTAAAATTATTTCCTATAAATTACTATGTTGGAGGAAGACAAAACTTAGACTACACCAACAGCGAATGTTGCAGTGAAATGTCAAAATGAGGCAGGGACACATCGATAGATAAATTTCCCATAGGCTGGTTTTAGGAAGCAGCCAGACATTTTAAAATTACAGTTTACTGCAGACAAATTTGGCAGCCATTCCTACCTGGCAAATCAAAAGAAAACCCTGTAAGATGTAAGCATACGACAACCCATAATAATAATCACTAAGAATCTTTCGCTGGGCACGATGGCTCACACCTATGATCCCAGCACTTTGGGAGGCAGGGATGACAGGATTTCCAGAGCTTACAGTTTCCAAACCATCCACAGTAACTTGGTGAGTGTACAAAAGGAGAGTGTAGGGCAAACCCTTTGGGTCCTCTCCCACTGTGGGAGGTCCCCCACTCTCAATAAATCCTTCTTAAAAAAAAAAGAGGGAAAGTGTAAGATAAAACAGAAATACACAGATGTGAGAAGTTCAAGAATTCAGATGATCTCCTTGCATGTCAGAATATTTAAACTCTAGGTCAGGCTTGGTGGCTCAGCTTGTAATCCCAGCACTTTGGGAGACCGAGTCAAGTGGATTGCCTGAGCTGGGTGTTCAAAATCATCCAGGGCAACTTGGTGAGACCTCATCTCTACAATAAATCAAAAAAATTAGCTGGGTGTGGTAGCGCACAACTGTACTTCTGGCTACTTGGAAGGCTGAGGCGAAGGATCATCTGAGACCAGGAGGTCTAGGGTGCAATGGACAAGAGTGTGCCACTGTACTCCAGCCTGGGTGACAGAGTGAGACTCCAACTCAAAATAAATAAATAAAGACTCATGTACTCAATGACGCTGGAGCAGATAAGCGTCTAAAACAGGTTACCAACGACATATTCTCTAGAACCCCCAAAGGACAATGTTGGTGATCTGGATGATGCCATTACTGAGCCAGATTTAAGAAATCATCTCCATTCATTAGGAGAAATCTAATGAGAATTCTTCACTATTGTAAGAACTCATCTCTATGAGTTTAGAGAGAACTGAATACTCTCTATTGTACAAAGACAGCACTGTGCTTGTCCGCAGAGCAGGCTGCAGAAGGGGTTGCTGAGAATTCATTTGATAGAAGGATTTTTTTTCATCTAAAAGCAAAATGAGGTAAGAAAAAGGAACTGGATGATTTTCAGTACCTACAGATTCAACAAAAAATGGAGAACCCAGCCAGGCTTGGTGGCTCAGCCTTAATCCCGCACCTTTGGGAGGCTGAGGTGAGTGAATTGTGGGTTCGAGACCTGCCTGGGCAACTTGGCGAGAACTTATCTCTACAATAAATCAAAATGAGCCAGGCGTGGTAGCGTGCGCTTGTAGTTCCAGCTACTTGGAAGGCTGAGGTGGAAGGATCACCGGAGTCCAGCAGGTCGAGGCTGCGGTGGCCGGTAGCAGCCACTGCACTCCAGTCTGGGTGACAGAGTGAGACTCCAACTCAAAAAAAAAAGAAGAATCCTGCAAGAGCCCATTAATTCAAGACCAGCCCAGGCAACCTGCCGAGACCTCATCTCTACAGGAAAAAATAAAAAAATTAGCCAGGCCTCATAGCATGCACCTGTAGTTCTGTTTACTTGGAAGGTTGAGGCAGAAGAATTGCTGGAGCCAGCAGGTTGATGCTGGGGTGGCTGTGAGGGTGCCAATGCTCTCCAGCCTGGATGATGAAATGAGATACCAACTCAAAAAAAAGGAGAATCGCCAGTAGCTAGACTAAAAAAAGTGGACATGGCCGGGCTCGGTGGTTCAACCTGTAATCCCAGCACTTTGGGAGGTCGAGGCAAGTGAATTGCCTGAGCCCGTGGGTTCGAGACCAGACTGGGCAACTTGGTGAGAAATTCACATGCAAACAAGAGCACTGATGGACCAGTTCAGCATCTCTCAGAGTGGCCCCATATAGCCCATGTAAGAAAGCTTCCCTTACCCCACTTATGACTATTAGCAATTACAAATAGCTGTTATCAATTTGCATAGAATCAAAACTTTCAATGGCAAATGACAATTAATTACAAACTAAACCCTTCCCAGGTTCTGAAAGAAGGGAAAAAGGAAGCTTAGCAAAAATCAGATACTGGATCAGAGGTCTGAATCCAAGTTGCAGGATTCTGAAATTAAGTACGGATATGAATACAGAGTTATGGCTCATTTCTCCCAATGCTTTGGATCTTGAAGAAGCTCAAGGGAGCCTCCTCAGGCTGTTTCCCTTGTATAAATTCAGGTGCTTACAAGATAAGCAATAGAGAGTAAAGATTATTGCCTCTTAGGAAAATGTGGATGAACTCAGATTATTTTTGAAGTAAGAGGAACCGGCGATCATTCCTGTCCCCTCCAAGACTAATGAGACATTATGGGGTCCTGGAATGTCTCAGAAGGTGTCTCCCCTATAACTTACCCAGGAAGTCGGGTAAAGCCAGAGCAAGGCTGCCTCTCAAGCTTGGTGAATTCCGATGGATAAATTCTGCTGAGTTGTGAGAAAATAGATTGTCCACACAGCAGAAGGTCAAATTGTGATTCCATTATAAGCTGGCGGTCGAGAGAGGACTTGTACCACCAAAAGCTCTCAACCACAAGTGAAATTTTCAGGAGTTTTTTTATAGACAAAATGAGGAGTTACAGAGAGAGAGCATCTAGTTTTGGCTTAGGCAAGAGTAGGCAGCGGTACAACTCAGATAAAGGAGAGCACTGGGAGGATATTGGGCTGTGGGGATTAATTATATAAAAACTCTAAAAATGTTGCTCACCTGGGCAGGCAAGACCTCATCTCTACAATAAGTAAAAAAAAATTAGCCGGACGTGGTAGCGCGCACCTGTAATTCCAGCTACTTGGAAGGCTGAGGCAGAAGGATCACCGGAGCCCAGCAGGTCAAGGCTGCAGTGGCTGGGAGCGGCCACTGCACTCCAGTTTGGGTGACAGAGTGAGACTCCAACTCAAAAAAAAAAAAATGTTGCCTCAACCACACAGGGCTTTAAGCAAACAAAATGGAGTTCTATAACAAAATGAAGTTTAAACAATTTTAACACTAAAATTATTAATATTAAACCTCAAACATTTTGATAACTGCAAACACTTCAAAAGGATAAGCTGTCATCAATCACAGCTATTGACCAGAATTCACTCCCACTCCATCTTCCCTGCCACTGTGCCTTGCTTTATACATCTCCTTCAATAACTGCTAAACATCAAAACAAGTTTTTTTGAGTTCTGTGAGAATTTCATCAAATATTGGACTCGAGGAGGACTTATGGCAGTCCCTGATTTATAGGCAGTTGCTCAGAAGCATAGAATACCCTGGGTTTTGCACTTGACATCTGCAGTGGTAACAGCGTTGGGGGACAGAGCCCTGAACTTGTTGAGCCATTGCAAATTCTATTGGTGACAGAATTGAATTGTTGGAGAACCCATGGGTTGGTGTTCAGCAGACTCCACACAGTGGGTGTCAGAAAAAAGATGTCATAATTGAGAGTCTTAAACTGCTCCAAGTTAGTGTTTGATTCCTGGTGAGAATTGAAACACTGGAGGATGAAGCATTTCCATGCTGTGAAGAGGGGACAGTAGATTGTGTGGAGGGACCTTCCAGAATTAAATTCCCATCAGCTTAGTTTTCCCTCAGTCACCATCTAGGATTGAGCCACACTGGGCTGCATCTCACAGTGAGAATGGTCCCCAACCTTGGGAACAAGATGAAGATACTGATTCACTCCAGCCTCTGTAAACTTTAAAGGGCCACAGAGAATGTGATCTTTCAGGATGGAGATCAGATGTGTTTTTCATTTGGATCAGAACTATTTGTGTTGTGATGAGAGTATTGAGTGTGGGGGACGCTGGGTGTTGGGTCTGCTTCCTCTAGGTGAGTGCTGCTGAAAGTGGGTTCAGGGGAAGCAATCCCAAAATTCAGAGGGGATTGTAAAAGCCTATCCAAGGACCCCTTAAAACCTGAAAAATCACACTTTCATTTCTCTTTTTTTCTTTCTTTTTTTTGAATTGGAGTCTCATTCTGTCACCCAGACTGGGGTGCAGTGGCTGTTCCCGGCCCCCACAGCCTCTACCTGCTGGGCTCTGGTGATCCTTCCACCTCAGTCTTTCAAGTAGCTGGAACTACATGCACATGCTACCACACCTGGCTAGTTTTTGATTTATTGTAGAGATGAGGTCTCACCAAGTTGCCCAGGAGGGTCTCAAACCCGCAGGCTCAAGCAATCCACTCACCTCACCCTCCCAAAGGTGTGGGATTACAGGTTGAGCCACTGAGCCTGGTTTCTCTTTTTTTCAGTCACCCAAGTTGGAGTACAGTGGCTCAGTCGTGGCCACAACAGTCTCTACCTGCTGGGCTCAAGTGATCCTTCTGCCACAGCCTTCCAAGTAGGTTGAACTACAGGCATGCCCTACCATACGTGGCTAATTTCTTGAATTGTTTAGAGATTACATCTTGCCAAGTTGCCCAGGTTAGTCTCAAATATCTAGGATGAGGCAATACTCTCTGCCCCTCAAAGCTAAGATGATAGGCTTAAGCCACTGAGTCCAGTTCAGAATCACAGCATTTTTAGAATGAGACCCAAACCTGTAGTTCCAGCTACTTGGAAGGCTGAGGTGGAAGGATCGCCAGAGCACAGCAGGTCAAAGCTGCAGTGGCCGGGAGCGGCCACCGCACTCCAGTCTGGGTGACAGAGTGAGACTTCAACTCAAAAAAATAATAAATAAATAAATAAATAAATAAATAAATAAATAAATAAATAAAAATAAAATAACCATTCCATTCACAACAGTCACAAAAAAATGAAACAGCTTGGCATCTTCTGACACAGAGATGTGAAAGATCTTTGCAATGAAAGCTACAAAACACTGCTCAAAGAAATCAAAGATGACACAAACAAGTGGAAAAATATTTTGTGCTCATGTATTGGAAGAATCAACATTGTTAAGATGTCCATTCTACCTAAGACAATCTACAGATTTAGTGTAATACCCATCAAACTATCAGCAACATTCTTCTCAGACGTAGAAAAAACAATACAGGAATTCATGTGAAAACATAAATGACTAGAAATAGCCTAAACAATCCTCAGCAAAAAAAAAAAAAAAGCAGGATGTTCACACTTTCAGACTTTAAGCTTTATTATATAGCTACATAATCAAAACAGCCTGGTATTGGTATTGGTACAAGAACAGGCATTTAGACCAATGGAATAGAATTGCAATTCCAGAACCAAAAAGTCAATTTCTCAACCTACTCATCTTTGACAAAGCCTCCACCACCTACCACTGGGGAGAAGAGAACCTATTCAGTAAATCATGCTAGGAAAACTGGCTTACCACATGCAGAAGATTGAAACAGGATTCTACCTATCCCCATATACAAAAATTAACTCTAAATGGATCAGAAGCCTAAATGTAAAACCTCAAGCTATAAGAACATTAGAAGATGCAGGAGACACCCTTATGGAAGTTGGAACTGTCAACCAATTCCTGGACAAAACCCCAAATGCCCAGGCCATAAAAGATAAGATAGACAAATGGGACTTCATCAAACTGACAAGCTTCTGCAAAGCCAAAGAAACCATCAAGAGAGCAGGGAGACAGCCCACAAACTGGGAAACCATATTTGCCAACTCCATGTCTGACAATGGCCTAACATCTAGGATCTACAAGGAACTCAAATGTGCTGGGAAAAAAAAGCAAACAGCCCCAATACAAAGTGGGCAAAAGATATTAATAGACAGTTCTCAAAAGAAGACATAAGGACAGCCAACAGAAACAGGAAAAAATGTTCAGCCTCACTAGTCATCAAGGAGATGCATATTAAAACTACACTGAGATACCACTTAACTCAGTCAGAGTGGCCATCATCAATAATTCAAAAAATAATACATGCTGGGGAGGATGTGGCAAAAAGGGAACATTTCTACACTGTTGGTGGAAGTGTAACCCAGTACAGCAGTACAGCCTCTGTGGAAATCAGTGTGGTGATTCCTGAAAGTTCTAAAAATCGACTTTCCATATGACTCCACAATCCTCTTAGTGGGAATATACCCAGAAGAATTAAAATCACTCTATGTAAAAGATACCTGCACATGAATGTTTACTGCAGACTTGTTCACAGTAGCAGAAACATGGAACCAAACGTGCTGCCCATCAAAAGAGGACTGGTTAAAAAAATGTGGTTCATATACATGATGGAATATCATGCAGCCATAAAGAAGAACAAAATCATGAACTTTGCAGCAATCTGGATGGAATTAGAGATTATAATACTGAGTGATCTTCCACAGAAACAAAGATCTGAGTATCACACGTTCTCACACATAAGTGGAGCTTGAACAACTACCATAATACTATGACAAAAGGATTAAGAGTAGTGGGAAACTGTGGAGGAAGGGCAGGGAGGTGAGACTGACACAAGTCGAGATCTGCCAGGGGAGGAGGGGTACACCTCATCAGCAGGGGTACCTTCACAATGAATATTTGTATATCTAACCCTGAATTGTACCCCACAATTTAAAAAAAAGGAAAAATATCTCCTTCCAGGCCAATGGATCACTAATCCAACATAGGACGGATAACAAAAGTAGAATTTGTAAATACTGAGTGAACTTTCACAGAAACAAATACCATAAGAAAAGGATTGACAGTAGTGGGAAAATGGGGAGGGGACATGGGGAGGTGGGAGTGACAGTAGTTGAAATCTGCCTGGGGAGGAATGCACACCTCACCAACAAGGGTACCTGCATGATGAATATTTGTGTACCCAACTTTGAAGTGTACCCTAAGTTTTAAAATCAAAAAAATTAAAAGTTAAAAAAAGAAAGAAAAAACAGAAATGCTTCAATGTTTGTATTCTGTTTTTGCTATAGAACATACAGTGAACTTTGAAGTGCTTATTTATCCTATGTAAACTTAATTTGTTTTAATGAAAAGAATTATTTACAAAGCATTAGCAGTTGTCATCCACACAATAAATTGTTGTGCTGACACTAGTGTTAATCTATTCTATATTACTCAAGATTGTAGATAAATGATGCAAATATACTGTTGAGAATCTTATGGAATGATGTCTCTAGTGAATGTTTTTATAGCTTATATTTTTAAAAAATTGGGACATTTTGATTATTGTAATAAATATTACATAGCAGTATGATTATAACACATACCTTTCTGAATCCTGACTATTGTAAACACTTATATATTAATATGTACACAATGTACTTCTCTTAGCCTACAATGCACATTAAGACTTTTATGCTTTACTTACACTTAATGGCATATAAAAAGATATCACTCTAAAGCTATGAGAGCTAAAGAAAAGGAAGTTTAATTTTTGTGTGTTAATGTATGCTTTAAGTAAGAAAGGACATTGTTGGATCAAGAGAAATAATCTTTTTTTCATTTTTTTTTTGAGTTAGAGTCTCACTCTGTCGCCCAGACTGGAGTGGCCGCTCCCGGACCCGCAGCCCTGACCTGCTGGGCTCTGGCGAGCCTTCCGCCTCAGCCTTCCAAGTAGCTGGAACTACAGGCACGTGCTACCACGCCCAGCTAGTTTTTTATTTATTGTAGAGATGAGGCCTTGCCAATTTGCCCAGGCGGGTCTCGAACCCACGGGCTCAGGTAATCCACTCACCTCAGCCTCCCAAAGGTGGGGATTACAGGCTGAGCCACCGAGCCCAGCTCTTTTTTTTTTTTTTTTTATTGGCACACCAGCAGTGTATAAGTTTGTTCTTTTTTTTTTTTTTTTTTCATTAATCAGTATTTTTTATTATGGTTTTGTGGGGTACAGTTAAGGGTTAGGTGTACAATGACGTTTCATTAAGGCACCCTGTAGATAAGTGTTTTCCCATCCCCCGACAGATATTTGCTACTGTTAATCCCATCCCCCTCCCCCCCATAGTTTCCCAGTACCATCAGTCATTTTCTCATAGTATTGCATTGGATGTTCAAGGTCCATTATATGAGGGAGAACATGTGATATTCGGATTTTTGTTTTTGTGAGAGGTCACTCAGTATTATAGACTCTAGTTCCATCCAGGTTGCAGCGAAATTCATGATTTTGTTCTTTTTTATGGCTGCGTAGTATTCCATCGTGTATATGTACCACATTTTTTAATCCAGTCCTCTTTTGATGGGCAGCATGGTTGTTTCCAGGTTCTTGCTATTGTGAACAATGCTGCGATAAACATACGTGTGCAGGTATCTTTTTTATAGAGTGATTTGTGTTCTTCAGGGTATATTCCCAGTAGGGGGATTGCAGGGTCATATGGAAGGTCAATTTTTAGAGCTTTTAGGAATTGCCACACTGCTTTCCACAGAGGTTGCACTAGTTTACACTCCCACCAACAGTGTAGAAGTGTTCCCTTTTCACAACACCCTCTCCAGCAGCTGTTATTTTTTGAGTTGTTGATAATTGCCATTCTGACTGGAGTTAGGTGGTATCTCAGTGTGGTTTTGATTTGCATCTCCCTGATGATGAGTGAGGTTGAGCATTTCTTCATGTGTTTGTTGGCTGCTCGAATGTCTTCTTTTGTGAAGTGTCTGTTCATGTCCTTTTGCCCATTTTATAATGGGGTTGTTTGTTTTCTTCTTTTCAGTATGTTCAGTTCCTTGTAGATCCAGGATGTTAAGCCTTTATCAGACCTAGAGTTGGCAAATACTTTTTCCCAGTCTGTAGGCTGTCTCCCTGCTCTCTTGATGGCTTCTTTGGCTTTGCAGAAGCTTGTCAGTTTAATAAGGTCCCATTTGTCTATCTTCTCTCTTAAGTCCTGTGGGTTTCGGGTTTTGTACAGGAATTGGATGCCAGTTCCGATTTCCATGAGAGTATTTCCTTCCTTTTCCAAGGTTCTTATGGTTTGAGGTTTTACATTTAGGTCTCTGATCCATTTGGAGTTAACCTTTGTGCATGGGGATAGATAGGGGTCCTGTTTCAATCTTCTGCATGTGGTCAGCCAATTTTCCTAGCACCATTTACTGAATAGGTTCTCCTCTCCCCATTGGTAGGTGGTGGGGGCTTTGTCGAAGATGAGTTGATTGAGAAATTGAGGTTTTGCTTCTGGAATCTCAATTCTGTTCCATTGATCTATATGCCTGTTCCTGTACCAATACCAAGCTGTTTTGATGATTGTAGCTTTATAGTAAAGTTTGAAATCTGGTATTGTGATACCACCTGCTTTGTTTTTTTTGCTGAGGATTGTTCTGGCTATTCTTGGATGTTTGTGTTTCCAGATGAATTCCTGTGTTGTTTTTTCTAGGTCTGAGAAGAATGTTGTTGGTAATTTAATGGGTATTGCATTGAATTTGTAGATTGCCTTAGGTAAGATGGACATCTTCACAATGTTGATTCTTCCGATCCATGAGCATGGGATATTTTTCCACTTGTTCATGTCGGCTTTGATTTCTTTGAGCAGTGTTTTGTAATTTTCATTGTAAAGGTCTTTCACGTCTCTGGTTAGGAAGATGCCAAGGTATTTCATTTTTTTTGTGGCTATTGTGATGGAACTGTGTTTTTTATTTGGGTTTCTGTTTATTATTGGTGTAGAGAAATGCGATTATCTTTTGTACATTTATTTTGTATCCTGAGATTTTGCCAAAGGTTTTTATCAATGTAAGGAGGCCTTTGACAGATTCTCTTGGGTTTTCAAGGTACACCATCATATCATCTGCATAGAGAGATAACTTGACTTCCTCTTTTCCTATTTGAATACCTCTGATTGCCTCCTCTTCTCTGATTGCTTTAGCCAGGACTTCCAATACTATGTTGAACAGGAGGGGAGAGAGTGGGCATCCTTGTCTAGTTCCAGTTTTCAGGGGAATTGGTTCCAATTTTTGTCCATTTAGGAGTATGCTGGCTGTGGGTTTCTCATAGATGGCTTTTACTATTTTGAGGTATGTTCCCCGTATGCCTAGATGTTCAAGGGTTTTTATCAAGAAGGGGTGCTGGATTTTATCAAAAGCTTTTTCTGCATCTAGTGATATGATCATGTGGTTTTTGTTTTGACATCTGTTGACGTATTTAATTTCATTTATGGTTTTACGAATATTGAACCAGCCTTGCATGCCAGGAATGAAGCCTACTTGGTCATGATGGATGATTTTGAGATGTATTGCTGAATCCGGTTTGCTAGGATCTTGTTGAGAATTTTAGCATCTATGTTCATCAAAGATATTGGCCTGTAGTTCTCTCTGTTTGTTGGATCTTTACCTGGCTTGGGTATCAATGTGATGTTGGCTTCGTAAAATGATTTGGGGAGAGTTCCATCTTTTTCAATCGCCTGGAATACCTTCAGTAGGATTGGTATCAGCTCCTCCTTAAATGTCTTGTAGAATTCTGCTGGAAAGCCATCTGGACCAGGGCTTTTTTTTGTAGGAAGTTTTCTTATTACGTGGTCGATTTCCTTGATTGTTATTGGTTTATTTAGGGTCTCAATTTCTTCTTGTTCCAACCTAGGTAGGTTGTGTGATGTCAGAAAGTCTTCCATTTCCTTCTGGTTTCAAGTTTGTTTCCATA